>NC_083404.1:127460678-127764567 GCF_020745735.1 Hemiscyllium ocellatum
GATCCTAGGCTTTAGTATTGGCAACATAGAATGCAAAAGAAAGTAAATTATGATGAGTCCATATAAAAACCCTGGTTCAGTCACATCTGAAGTATTAGATTAGATTAGACTTACAGTGTGGAAACAGGCCCTTCGGCCCAACAAGTCCACACCGACCCGCCGAAGCGAAACCCACCCATACCCCTACATTACCCCTTACCTAACACTACGGGCAATTTAGCATGGCCAATTCACCTGACCCGCACATCTTTGGACTGTGGGAGGAAACCGGAGCACCCGGAGGAAACCCACGCAGACACGGGGAGAACGTGCAAACTCCACACAGTCAGTCGCCTGAGTCGGGAATTGAACCCGGGTCTTCAGGCGCTGTGAGGCAGCAGTGCTAACCACTGTGCCACCGTGCCGCCCACATGTTCAACTTAGGCAAAGTAAAGATTTATGAGAATGGTTTCAGGGAGATGGAGCTTCAATTGTTTGGATGAATTGGAGAAGTTTGGACTGTTCTCTTTGGAGAAAAGATTGAAAATATACATGTTTTCAGAAAGAGTGTTTGAAGTCTGAGTCTGAGGACTTTGCCTGACAAAGGAGCAGTGCTCCAAAAGCCTGTGATTTCAAATAAACTTATTGGACATAACGTGGTGTCATGTAACTTTTGGATTGATCTGAATTGAAGAACCAAATTAGCTGTCATTGGTGTGGAACAAAAACAAATTTAAGAAAAAATTCAGAAGATCTGGCAGCTGGAGAAGGGCAGTGGATCTGAAATAGTAACTGCATTGTCTCTCCACAGATGCTTCCAAACCTGCCAAGTTTTTCTCCCCAGCAATTTCTGTTTTTGTTTCTGATTTTCAGGATCCATAGATCTTTGGCTTTCTCATTGGTGTGAGTTTGCATGTAAGTGTATGGTGCTCCACCTACTGGTGGGTCACTCAACCCGAAATGCTAACTGGCTTCTCTTCACACATGCTGCCTGACCTGAGCTTTTCCAGAAAATTGCTTTTTTGTATTTTTAGAGAGCTGGACTAAACAGATTAGGAGAAACTGTTCCTTTTGGCAGAGGAATTGAGAAGCTTAACACCAGTTTAAAATGATTGACAAAATAAACAATGTTGACGTGAAGACTTTTTTGTAACTTGCATTTGGTTAGGATCATGCCTGTGCATGATGAAGGCAGATTCAATCACATCTTCCAAAATTAATGATAATTTATCATTATCTGATAATTATTTGGAGGGAAAATATTTGCAAGACTATGGGAAAATGGTAAGGGAGTACAGGTAGGTAAGTTTCTCCTGCAGAGACCCAAGATAGTTATGGTAGACTGAATGACTTCCTGTACTGTAAGTGATGTGTGAGTGAAACCTCCTCTCTCTCATGGAGAGCTTGCAGTGGAATAGGCAATTAATGACTATTTAAGGGCCTCGTTTCACTGTTTTGATTTTAACTCAGCTGTAGGGTGCCTGCAAGATGTAGTCTCTTTGATCAAAGATACTCAACATTGAGAAGGAACAGCCTGCTGGAAACCAGTCCTCTGCCCTTGCTTTTGAACATCCTTCTTCCCTGACACTGCCACGTTGCAAAACCCTTCTTGACATTACTTACTTCTGCTCTGGGTCACTCTGTAATATTTGTAACAGACTCTGAAGTCTGTTGTGCTGACACCAGCCACCCCATCCTCCTGTGCCTCTCCTGAACATGCAAGTAGCTGACCTTTAATTGACCAATAGTTCTCAGTGGGTGAGACCGGCATCTTGATTCCAGGGGAATGCCTTGTCACTGCTAATTGGGCACATGGTTCAGCAGACCTTCCTAACAAAGGGAAGCATAGATCTGTTCACTAAGCATCTGGCAGATGAGATCCTGACAACATGACGATTTTGCTGTATGATTTATGAGCAACCTTTGCCAATAACAGGCTGATGATAAAGTGTGGCCAGCTGTGACTAGCATCATTCAGACCTCCGCGTTTCATGACAAACTTGCATGATGAGCATTCATAATTATAGTTTCTAATGGAAAACAAACTGTATGCATATTAGAAACATATTTTTTTGTCATTGTATTAGGCATTTGAACATTTTCTGTAACTAAAGTTATTTCATGCATTTTTCTAGTATGCGAAACTCTCTCTAAGTTTGAGAGTCCCTGGAGGGGGAACAAAAAAGAAGTCACCTGAGTCGCAACAAGAAGCTGGAGAACCTGTTCAAAGTGCAACTGTTAATGAAGAGGATGATGAGTACTCCTCTGGACTGTGCTAGTTCTGGACAGATTGCTTGTTTGATTTTTTTTTCGGGTCAGTTGTTTAGAAGTGAAGGCCAAAGCTCAAAACAGTCCAGATTCTTGACTTTAGCTGCCAACCTGTAACTAACAAGATTCTGGTTTGTATAGGAATGGTTCAAGAATCAGATTGATTAAAGCATTAATCTTGTTGACAGCATTTGGACTTGGCTAATTCTGCATTACATATAATTTGTTAGATAATCTTAGGTGTGCTTTTTGTTTTGGAAATGTAATCTTAAAGGTGCAATTTAATTTGGTTTTAAATCAGTGTAAAGATACCTTGCCATGAAGAACATTTTCTTTTTAAAGACTTATGCACACATGTCACATGATCCCAAATCAATGCAGTTTATTTATTATACCAGTACAACAGATTTGTTTTGGTGGGTCAAGAATTTGAGCAATGACATAGAAATTTGAAAAAAAATATAAAATGGGAGGTTTAAAAATATATCCAGAATTAATTTACAGAATAACATTGTAGCTTTGAAATACTATTGCACACAGTTAACAAAAGTATATTCTGTGATTAAGGCTGGATATTGCCACCATCAAAGTGTTCCTTTTCAATTTATTCCATGATGTGAGAATATATACTTAAAAGTTGTAATATTTGTACATGTTCAATAGGATTACAGTATTTATGATTTATCATGTGTATGTGTTTGAGCAATTCAAGTGATTAATATGCACGTTTAGGCAATGGTCGGTTAATATATTCTATGAGACTTGACTACAAACTTGCAAAAAGCTTTTTCTAAGTGCATTTTCAATCTTAGTCATTTTAATTTAAACCAACACTGTTGAAGCAACTGAATATATTGATGCAAATCACTTGATAACTTAAGTATCTTAAAAAAAATAAAATAGTACTTTCCTGATCTTGCTGCCACTGAGAAAATAAGATCAGCGGGCCAACAAATACTTGTTGATGTTCTTTGTGTTGGCAATGATGTCACGGTGTAAACATGATAAAGCTGCTTTGTTATGTATACAGATTTTGAACTTTGTCTACAGTAAAGTATTGTACTTGCCTGAATTTTTTTGAATGATGTGTTTTAATGAAGATCTTTTAGTTTGTGCCATAATTTAGCTTACTCATGCATGCCATAAAAGGTTGATTCTCATCTTTATCACAATTTAAACAGACCCCTGAGAACAGTGTTGTTCATTAGGCCAAGTTTAAAACATAATGGAGCATCTTGAATGGAGAAACATTTGATTTAATAGTGTTTTTTCATTTTGTCTGGTCCTCATATAGAACGTAGAACATAGAACAATACAGAACAGGCCCTTTGACCCACGATGTTGGGTCGAACATTTGTCCTAGCTTAAGCACCTATCCATGTACCTATATGTCCAGTTACCCTTGAATTCAGCCAGTTTTACTTGACTGATTTTCATATAGAAACTGTCTAATATCATGCTGAGATTTTTTTTGTACATTGCACAGCCATTAAGAATGGTTATGTTTGTAACCTTTCATTCTCCTTAATTAGAATGCATAAAAGGAAATAAATTACTCTACTAAAAGATTATTGGTCAAAAGAGATTGGGCCATTCAAACCTTTTCACACTGGAGAAGATGGTTGTTTTATATTCAGGCAGAATTGTTAAAACCAAACACCCACAGGAAAGCAATTAACAGAAACCAGTTTACATTTTGGCCAAGATCATTTGAGTAAATGACTTGCTGTGGGAATAAAAGCTAGCACAGAATGGATGTCCCTGTCTATTGTGTACGTTGCAAAGCACATTTATGGTCTCTTCAAGGATGAGAATGGGAAACTAGTAATGGGAGTCAAGAAACTGTCAGACCCTATGAAAATGTATCATAGTAATGAACACAAAAGGCAACCCATGAATAGGAGAAAATTAAGAGGTTAAAAAGGGAGGAATTTAAAACTATGTTGATCACCAGAGAAACAGTACAAGGAAAACTAATGGGACTAAAGATTGACAAGTCGTCTTTAGATCATTAAAAAACTTAATGAATCCACACACTTATAACAAATGAATAACAGCAGATTTCCTTCTCTAAGGCACATTAGTGAATCAGGTGGGTTTTATGACAATTAATTCATGCTTGTCATTAGTAAAACCAGCTTCCAATTGAAAATTTTTAATTAAATAAGCTTAGTATGGTAAGTCTGTGTTTGATATTGGCCCTGTACACCAGATCAACTTTTCAAATGCAATGTTCTGCAATCTGAGCTGTATGAGGGAAATTCCCTCCATGCCCTTCAAAATGGAGGTGTTTCTTGCATGGGCTGCTGCTGCATACTATCCACTTCCAACCGTCCGTCAGTGACGATCGTAGTGGAGGGCCATCTATAAGGGTTTAGTTCTTTGTCCATCAGGTCTCAGATGGTGTGAGTTGCACACCATAATCTCATGCAATAATAGATCAAGTTAGTTCACTAGGAGGGGGGGGGAGGCTACATTAGTGATTGGAGCCTGGAAATGGTTTTTAATGTTTACTGAGTATTTTAGTTTGCAGCCCCTATTTAGCTTTTTAAAGGTAGTATTTTAAATTTTTGCTTGCACTTCAGCCCCGTACTCCTAAGCTATGGGGCAGCTTGTTTGGATGGGGATGGCAGGCAGTTCAGAGGGCCTGGTCAAAGTGGCTATTTAAGAGGTCTAGGCAATGTGGCATGGAGAGCACTGTAGTACCCCAGTGTCTGCCCCTTTTCTGTGCTTATCTCCATGTTTGGGTATCCAGGAGAGGAGTGTTTGGTGTTTTCTGGCACAATATAGACAATCACACTTCTATTGGCACAGCAGGATCTAGGGTGCATCTTCAGCATGAATAATGTTTTGATTTAATAAGTTTCCATTTTAGTCTTGCACGTTATTGTTATTGTGCCCTCCAGATGCTGGTTAACTTAATGCTGTATCAAAATATAAAAATTGATCCTGGGATGAGTGACTTTAGTTACATTAAGAGATTCATCAAGGTGAGGCTGTTCTCCTTTGATAGAGATTTGATAGAATTGTTTAAAAATCGTTAGTTAGACAGGATGGGATCAAGGCAAGCTGACAGATTTAAGGAAATTGGTATAAGGCAAAATGGTGACATAAAGGAAAACTTATTCGTGCAGTTGGCCAGGTTGATAAGCACTGACTGAAAATATGCTGGAGGCAGTAATTTAGATTAACTATAAATAAAATATTGGGTCATGGGGAAAAGGCAGGTGTGACATTCTTAGACTGTACCTTCAGAGAGCCATCACAAATATGGAAGGCCGAGTGGTCTACTTTTGTGCTGTTACCATTTTGTGAACGAAATGCAGAACTGAGAAAAAAATTAGGATTAGGTCATTTTACTTTTCCAGGAGACAAAATCTTATATTGTACTGTAACCCCAGTTTCAAATAATTTGTTTATAACTAACCCATCCCAGATTGTTTTTGTTCAAAACTAACTTTTCAATAAAAAAGGGACCTGCAAACGACAAAAAATATTTCACAAATCTGCAATCTGCTGCATGCACTTTGCATTGTGTGACACTGGGGTGGTGCGGGTGCGCATGCGTTCAGAGCGGGCAGGCTGTGCGCAGGCGCTTTTGAACTGACTTAGGCGGCGGGATGAGAGGCGCCAGAGGGTCGGTGAGCGAGCAGCTGGTGTTCACGGCGAGTGCCGGGGATGTGGACCCAGTGTCCAGGCCCGTGTTGCTAGTGGGGCAGTTGCCAAACTTGCAAAAACTCACCTGGGACCAAATAAAGGGCAAGTTGGAGCCCCGAGTGAGTCCGGAGGTGAGTAACTTCAAAATGGTGGCTTTGGCTCAGGAGTAGGAGGAGGCCGATCGGCCCCTCTATCTGGCCTGCTAGCCCACCTCGTCTCCTTCCAGTCCGCCTTAATAGCCCAGCCTACTTGCTATCCAATTTTCATTGATATTCATCGAGAGGGATGAGCTTTTAATCTTCAACTTCCAGTATCTGTTTTATCAAATGTATCAGATGACATCTGAACCCATCATGCATGGTTCAGTATTCCTGGATGGCTATTCTTAAGTATCATTAATTAGGACATAGAAAAATGCCATTGAGTCTATTCTGACTGTCTGTAGAGGCATCATTTTTGAGAAGATTTGTAGCTCAGTTTGATGATAAGTTTCTAAGTTAGCTCACTGAGTTTGAGGTTTGTTTTCAGACGTTTTGTCACCATACTAGGAAACACCATCAGTGAGAGTCTGGTGAAGTGCTGGTGGTATGCATCTCTTATTTATGGGTCTTGGTTTCTTAAGGTGGGCAATGTCATTTCTAGTTTTTTTTTCAAGGGAGGGTAGATAGGTGGGTGACGTCATTTCCGGTTCCTTTTCAAGGTAAGGTAGATAGGATCTAAGTTGATATGTTTATTGATGGAGTTCTGGTTAAAATGCCATGCCACTAAGAAGTCTTATGCATGTCTTTGTTTCGCTTGTCCTAGGATGTGTGTTGTCCCAGTCAAAGTGGTGTCCCCCTTTGTCTGTATGTATGGAAACTAATTAGAGTAGGTCGTTACTTTTGGTGGCCAGTTGGTATTCATGTATCCTGGTGACAAATTTCCTGCTAGTTTGTCTGATGTAGTATTTTTTACAAATGAAAACAACACACGGACCAAATACTTAACTTCAGAAGCAATCACTCAATACCCACAAACAGAGCTGCATTAAAACATTATTTCAATGAGCAACATCAGACTGCAGCACCCATGAACTACAAAAAGCAGAAGAAAAATATCTATACTAAACGTTTTCAAGAAAAATGGGTACCCAATAAACACAATCTGTTGATTCCTCAGAAGCAAACCCAAACACACACAACGTAACCAAAAATTATAGGCATATTACCTCGCATCAAAGACATATCAGAAATGACTTCCAGACTATTCAGACCCCATCATATCATTGTAACCCACAAACTGACCAACGCTCTTAAACAGTGACTAATGAACCTAAGGGATCCATTAGATATCACCTGCAAAACTAACGTCACTTACAAGATACCGTGCGAGAATTGTAAAAAAAAAACACTACACCGAACAAACTAGCAGGAAACTTGCCACTAATATACATGAACACTAACTGGCCACCAAAAGACACAACCTACTCTCACTAGTTTCCATACATACAGCAAAGGAAGACACCACTTTGACTAGGACAACACACACATTCGAGGACAGGCGAAACAAAGACATGCATAAGAATTTTTAGAGGCATGGCATTCTAACCAGAACTCCATTAATAAACACATCGACTTAGATCCTTTTGAACTACCCTTGGAAAAAAAAGAACCAAAAATGAAATCACCCACCTTAAGAAACCAAGACCTATAAATAGAGAGGTGGGACATACCACCAGTGCTTCATTGGAGATTGTCACTGATGATGTTACCTAGTATGGTGACAAAACATCTGAAAACAAACCTTCAAGCTCAGCGAGCTAACTTACAGACATAGCAATCTAATCAGTTTCTCCTGTCCTACTCTATTCCTGTTTAAAGATCATGCAATCTCCTTTTGAAATTATTTAAAAGCGTCCATCTTGAGTTTTCCCACTTTCATGGAGCTATGAACCTGCACTCCAAGGTCTCTTTGTTCAGCAACTCTCCCTCAGACCTTACCATTAATTGTATAAGTCTTGCTAAGATTTGCTTTCCCAAAATGCAGCACCACACATTTATCTGAATTAAACACCATCTGCCACTTCTCAGCCCATTGGCCCATCTGGTCAAGATCCTGTTGTAATCTGAGGTAACCCTCTTTGCTGTCCACTACACCTCCAATTTTGGTGTCATCTGCAAACTTACTAACTACCTCTTATGCTCACATCAAAATCATTTATGTAAATGACAAAACATAGAGGACCCAGCACTGATCGTTGTGGCACTCCACTGGTCACAGGCCTCCAATCTGAAAAACAACCCTCCACCACCACCCTCTGTCTTCTACCTTTGAGCTAGTTCTGTATCCAAATGGCTAGTTCCCCCTGTATTCCATGAGATCTAACCTTGCTAATCAGTCTCCCATGGGGAACCTTGTTGAACGCCTTACTGAAGTCCATATGGATCACATCTACTGCTCTGCCCTCATTAATCCTCTTTGTTACTTCCTCAAAAAACTCAATCAAGTTTGTGGGACATGTTTTCCCACGCACAAAGCCATGTTGACTATCCCGAATCAGTCTTTGCCTTTCCAAATACATGTACATCCTTTTCCTCAGGATTCCCTCCAACAACTTACCCACCACCCAGTCTATTATTCACTGGTCTATAGTTCCCTGGCTTGTCCTTACCACCCTTCTTAAACAGTGGCATCATGTTAGCCAACCTCCAGTCTTCAGGCACCTCGCCTGTGACTATTGATGACAGAAATATCTCAGCAAGAGGCCCAGCAATCACTTCTCTAGTTTCCCACAGAGTTCTCGGGTACACCTGATCAGGTCTTGGGTATTTATCCACTTTTATGCGTTTCAAGACAACTAGCACTTTCTCCTCTGTAATATGGACATTTTGCAAGATAGCACCGTCTATATCTGCCATATCCTTTTCTACAGTTAATACTGATGCAAAATACCCATTTGGTATCTCCCCCATTTTCTACGGCTCCACACAATGGCTGCATTGCTGATCTTTGAGGGGCCCTATTCTCTCCCTAGTTACCCTTTTGTCCTTAATATATTTGTAAAAACTCTTTGGATTCTCCTTTATTCTATTTGCCAAAGCTATCTCATGTCCCCTTTTTGCCCTCCTGACTTCCCTCTTAAGTATGCTCCTACTTCCTTTATACTCTTCTAAGGATTCACTCGATCTATCCTATCTATACCTTACATATGCTTCCTTCTTTTTCTTAACCAAACCCTCAATTTCTTTAGTCATCCAGCATTCCCTATACCTACCAGCCTTTCCTTTCACCTTAACAGGAATATACTTTCTCTGGATTCTCGTTATCTCATTTCTGAAGGCTTCCCATTTTCCAGTCATCCCTTTACCTGCGAACATCTGCCCCCAAACAGCTTTTGAAAGTTCTTGCCTAATACCATCAAAATTGGTCTTTCTCCAATTTAGAACTTCAATTTTTTGATCTGGTCAATCCTTTTCCATCATTACTTTAAATCTAATAGAATTATGGTTGCTGGCCCCAAAGTGCCCCCCCCCCCCCCAGCCTTATTTCCCAAGAGTCGGTCAAGTTTTGCACCTTCTCTGTTAGGTACATCCACATACTGAATCAGAGAATTTTCTTGTATACACGTAACAAATTCCTCTCCATCTAAACCCTTAACACTATGGCTGTCCCAGTCTATGTTTGGAAAGTTAAAATCCCCTACCAGAACCACCCTATTATTCTCACAGATAGCTGAGATCTCCTTACAAATTTGTTTCTCCATTTCCCCTGACTATTAGGAGGTCTATAATATAATCCCAATAAGGTTATCATCCCTTTCTTACTTCTCAGTTCCACCCAAATAACTTCCCTGGATATATTTCCAGGAATATCCTCCCTCAGCACAGCTGTAATGTTGTCCCTTATCACAAATGCCACTCCCCCTCCTCTCTAGCCCCTCTTTCTATCCTTCTTGTAGCATTTGTATCCTGGAACATTAAGCTGCCAGTCCTGTCCATTCTTGAGCCATGTTTCTGTAATTGCTATGATATCCCAGTCCCATGTTCCTAACCATGCCCTGAGTTCATCTGCTTTCCCTGTTATGCCCCTTGCATTGAAATAAATGCAGTTTAATTTATTAGTCCTACCTCGTCTCTGCCTGCCCTGACTGACTCGCTTCTGTTCCCAACTGTACCAGTCTCAGATTGATCTCTTTCCTCACTATTTCCCTGGGTCCCACTCCCCCCATCTTACTAGTTTAAATCCTCCTGAGCAGCACTAGCAAATTTCCCTGCCAGTATATTAGTCCCCTTTCAGTTTAGGTACAATCCGTCCTTCTTGTTCAGGTCACTTCTACTCTAAAAGAGGTTCCAATGATCCAAAAATGCGAATCCTTCTCCCCCACACTAGTTCCAAAGCCATGCATTCATCTGCTCTGTCCTCATATTCCTGCCTTCAGCTCTCCTATTCCTGCTTGTAGCACCAGGAGTAATCTAGATATTACTACTCTCGAGGACCTCCTTTTCAAATTTCTGCCTAACTCTCTGTAATCTCCCTTCGTAATCTCCCTTCAGAATCTCAACCTTTTCCCTTCCTATGTCTTTGGTTCCAATGTGGATAATGACCTCTTGCTGGCCCCTCTCCCCCGTGAGAACATTCTGCACCCTCTCTGAGACATCATTGATCCTGGCACTAGGGAAGCAACACACCATTCTGCTTTCTTGCTGCTGGCCACAGAAACGTTTATCTGTACCTCGGACTAGAGAATCTCCTAACACAATTGATGTCTTGGATCCCGACGTACCCCTCATTGCATTAGAGCCAGTCTCAATACCAGAAACTTGGCTGTTCGTGCTACGTTCCCCTGAGACTCCATCACCCCCTACATTTTCCAGAACAGCATACCTGTTTGAAATGGGTATAACCACAATAGACTCTTGCACTAGCTGCCTACCTCTCCTACCTTTCCTGGAGTTAACCATCTGTGTGACTCTATCTGAGACTCCCCTCCCCCATAACTTCCATCCATCACATACTATTGCTGTTGGAAATTCCTCATTGCTTCTAACTGTCTCTCCAACCAATCCATTCAATCTGATAAGATTCGCAGCCAGCAGCATTTATGGCAGATCTGCAGTAACCCTTAAACTCTCTTTAAACTGCCAGATCTGACAAGAAGTACATATCACTCTATTAAAGGCCATTTTTGCTCCTTCACAATCTACAGACCCAGAAATTACCACTGTCTTATTCCTCTAAAACACTGCCCCAGTGTAAATTAATAGTTATGACTTATATTTAATGTTTAATCAAGAGATGTATCTCCAGAAACTCTACTCACTACTGCAGATTCTCTGTAGGCCACACTTAAAACAAAATTAACTTATCTGATTCTGTGCTGTGAACTTCGCCCAACAGTTCCTCCAAGATCAGTTGTGAATTTCGCTGTTTGTTAATTTTCTCAGATGTACTCCGATGTCCAACGATACATGAATTCAAACAGCAAAGGCAGTAACTGTGCAGGTTCTCTCTCTCTCTCTTTTTCCCTTTCTCCATCTTGGGTTACCCAGACTCCGCCAGCTGTAATTATAGCTGAGACTGATGTGGAGGTGTAGGTGTTGGACTGGTGTGGACAAGGTCAGAAGTCGCACGTCACCAGGTTATAGTCCAACAGGTTTATTTGAAATCACAAGCTTTCAGAGCACTGCTTCTTTGTCAGGTGAAGTGGAGGGAAGAATACTGACACAGAATAGCTGAGAATAGTTAATTTGACAAAAATTGAATTAGGAACCTTTATGGTTTGTTTTTCTGTGCATCACATCAAGAAGTGTGTTTCCACACTAAGACAAAGGCAATACTTAGCATTTCTTTAGAATATATGTTTGATGTAATTTTTAAATGATTATAAATGACATTTTTTCTGATTCAAGTTGCTTTGGTCATTCCAGATTAACTTTGGCTTCTTGTGTTTTCTCAATAATTGTAACATGCACATTCTGGAACTTGCTGCAGCCTCGAATGCTGAACACCTTTTTTAAGTTTTTAAGTGTTAAATTTGGTCAGAGTACATATCAAGATTGTGCAGTAGTTATTCTTTCCTCTGATATTCCAAATCTACACTTTAACAACATCTTGTTTGTCACTCAGGTCTGGCAGGCTGCATTGAGCACTTTGAATCCCAATCCAATAGATACCTGTTCTCTTTGGCTTAATTATGCTGTTGTGGCAGCCCTCCCATCTAAAGTCAGCCGCCATAACAGCCCGTCATCGGCTCACTTTCTCACACGACTGATTCGCAATTGCTCGTCTGGAACGACTCAACAGTGCATTGTGGTAAGTGATGCACAGTAGTGCTGGATTGTATGTATAATCTGTGTGCTTCGTGCTTTTACTTTGCAGTCATTCTTGTTTCCAAAACAATAATTTTGTTCCCTTAATTCTCGTAGATGATGCTCAGTATCATCAATAGCCTTCCTATCACTGATACCTTTCCTAACAGTATTGTAATTTTTAAAAGCAGTAGGAATTGTTAAAGAAAGGTTTAGGCAGGTTCAGTGCTTGAGCAACTTTGTCTGAAGGTATGTTCTGTGTAAAAGTCCTCATCTAATATACTTTCCCATTGTATTGGGTTTCTGTCTGGTGTTCTTTGGCTTACAATACTAATTTTTTTATACCTTCATAGGGCATTATTACCTATCTTTAATTTACCTTGAAAAGATATGGTGGGGTTCTGTAGGTGTTGTTACACCCACAATGCTGTTAGGGAAGAAGTGCCATGACTTAGATACATTGTCAATGAAAGGATATGCAAATCAGGACGTGTGACTTGGTAGTATTTAATTTCTACCTGTCTTGCCCTTCTAAGTGGTTTAGTATGTAGTTTTTGAGTATACTGTCAAAGAAATTTGAATGACTTTCAACAGTGCATCTTGTCAATGATACTCACTGCTGCTACTGAGCACTAGGAGTGGAGGCAGTGGATCATGAAGATGGTGGATACAGTACTAGTCAAGTGAACTGCTTTATACTGGTTGCTGCTGAGGTTCTTGTGTGCTGTTGAAGCTGCAGTAATTCAGGCCAGCACAGTGTATTCCACCACACCCCAGATGTGTACCTTGTAAATGGTGAAAGGTTTTTTGTAGGTGAGTTACTTATCACTGAATTTCCATGCTTCTGATCTGCTCCTGTAGCCATTGTAGTTAATTAAAAATCTCACAATACCAGGTTATAGTGATTTTTAGCTTTATAGACTCTAGTCTTAACACCAGCATCTCCAACTCATGACAATTGTAGTTACGCAGCTGATCCAGTTTTTAGTCCAAGGTAACCCCCACGATGTTGATACTGGGGGATTCGGCGATAGTAAAGCTATTGAATGTAAGAATGAGAAGACTAGATTCTCTCTTGTTGGAGTGGTCATTTCCTGATACATGCATGGTGTAAATGTTACTTGCCATTTGCCAGCTGAAGCCTGACTGTTACCCAGGTCTATTGTTATTCAGATACAGATGGCATCAGTATCTTTGCTTAATGCAAAAGCTCTGTGCACTGAAAACAAATTTCATCAACTTGCTTACAAGTGAGTCATAGAGATGTACAGCATGGAAACAGACCCTTCCGTCCAACCTGTCCATGTCAACTAGATATCCCAACCCAATCTAGTCCCACCTGCCAGAACCCGGCCTATATCCCTCCAAACCCTTCCTATTCATACACCCATCCAAATGTCTCTTAAGTGTTGCAATTGTACCAGCCTCCACCCCATCCTCTGGGAGCTCATTCCATACACGTACCACCCTCTGCGTGAAAGAGTTGCCCCATAGGTCTCTTTTACATCTTTCCCCTCTCACCCTAAAACTATGCCCTCCATTCTGGACTCCCCAATCTCAGGGAAAAACACTTTGTCTATTTATCCTATCCATGCCCTTCATAATTTTGTAAATATCTATAAGGTCACCCCTCAGCCTCCGATGCTCCAGGGAAAACAACCCCAATCTATTCAGCCTATCTCTATAGCTCAAATCCTTCAACCCTGGCAACATCCTTGTAAATCTTTTCTGAACCCTTTCAAGTTTTACAATGTCTTTCCGATAGGAAGGAGACCAGAATTGTATGTAATATTCCAACAGTGGCCTAACCAACGTCCTGTACAGCCGCAACATGACCTCCCAACTCATATACTCAATACTCTGACCAATAAAGGAAAGCATACCAAACGTCGTCTTCACTATCCTATCTACCTGTGACTCCACTTTCAAGGAGCTATGATCCTGCACTCCAAGGTCTTTTTATTCAGCAACTCTCCCTAGGACCTTACCATTAAGTGTATAAGTCCTGTTAAGATTTACTTTCCCAAAATGCAGCACCTCATATTTATCTGAATTAAACTCCATCTGCCACTTCTCAGCCCATTGGCCCATCTGGTCAAGATCCTGTTGTAATCTGAGGTAACCCTCTTCGCTGTCCACTACACGTCCAATTTTGGTGTCATCTGCAAACTTACTAACTGTACCTCTTATGCTCGCGTCCAAATTATTTATGTAAATGACAAAAAGTAGAGGACCCAGCACCGATTGTTGTGGCACTCCACTGGTCACAGGTCTCCAGTCTGAAAAACAACCCTCCACCACCACCCTCTGTCTTCTACCTTTGAGCCAGTTCTGTATCCAAATGGCTAATTCTCCCTTTATTCCATGGGGAACCTTGTCGAACGCCTTACTGAAGTCCATATAGATAACAAATTACTGCTCTGCCCTCATCAATCTTCTTTGTTACCTCTTCAAAAAACATAATCCTCGATGTCTTAATTAGACAGCAATGTGGAGGTGGCATCCTGATTCTTGTTTTCTGCATCTGCATAGTTTTGATCGGGTATCTGAAATATGCCAAATTGCTGGTAGAATTTCTGATTCAAAAAATGATAATCAAGTTTATTACTTTTTTTTAGTCAGTATGCCTGTAATGGTTCGAAAATCAACATTTCATTGCCTCCATTTAGAATAAGAACTGGAATAGGCAATTTGGCTCCTTGAGTCTATTCCACTGTTTACTCGGACCATGTCTGATCTTCTACCTTTGTGCACTATCCTCATATTCCTTAATACCCCAAAAGCTATCAACTTCTGTCTTTAATATATGGAGCATGGAGCATTCACAGTAATGTGTAATGCAGTTCATGTAACAAAAAGAAATTTGGAGTAGACCTAATTAATTAAAATGTAGTAATTAAAGAATTAATATCTACTATGGTATGATGACATTTCTTGATTAGTGTATTGTTGAGGCTGAGATTACAATGTGATCTACTGTGATTAAGCACTGAGAAAGGTCAGATGATTAATCTGTGAAATCAAAAATCTTGATTCTGGCAAACAATGAGAAATAATTGTTTTCAGCTTTTATGCATATGACAACAAAGATAAATCTGCAACAAGAGTTTACATTAAATGATCAGAATAGACTAAGGTAAGTGGCACAAGTTCAAATCAACAAATGAGAAATTTTGACCGGTTTTCATACTCCTAGAATAATCATAAATACTGAGACTTTATATATGTTACTGGGGTCAAAATCTAGTTTTGTTAATTAAACAATTAGGAAGGAATCTGTTTCAATTTTGTTTTTAATGTTCACTAGCTAAGAATGACTGAACTTCCTTGGTTTTTTAAAGTTAGACCATTTAATATTTTTGTACTGTTGCCATGACTGAAGCAAGGTTGTGATATTGTCTCAGTTTCTCAAAACCCCCCATTTAAAATTAGTATTGCCAAAATTTTATTTTCATTTTTCAAAATATCTGCTTTTATCAACCTGCGCTGGATTTAGAATAACAAATATTTACTTAATCATAATTAGAAATGTAATTGAGGAATCCTACCCAGCTGAGGCTAGAAAGTTGCTCTGGCACAAATGGAAAGGTAAAAGCAAAATACTGTGGTTGTTGAAAATCTGAAATAAAAACTGGAAAAGAACAGAAGATCTAGCAGCATTAGTGATGAAAAGGAAGAGGGATAATTAGTCACTTAAAACAGTAAATGGCAATTTGTAAGAATAATGATGCAAGCAGATCCGCAAAACCAGAAGAGTTTCATCACCTAATTCAACATAAAGTCTGAGGAACTGTTTTGATTTTCTGGGACAGCGACAATATTTTAATTTCTAGAAATAACTGGATTTGGATTTCCTTAGTAGATTTTAATACTCATTTAAAATATTTTAATATTGTGATTAAAATTTTATTACAGCTCGTTTGTGAATACGCGGAGATTTTCGCATCAGCTTGTGCAGTAACAAGGGCATTTCCCTTGTTCACTCGGCGCACTGGCTTGTTGGAACAAGGAGAGAAACTCACTGTTTCGGTAGAATTTATTCTAGTTGGAGAGAATACCAACCCACTTAGTGAATCTATGCTTACGGTAAGTTTTAGCACAATGATGAGAGGATTGCACATTATATACTTGCTAAATTATATTTAGTATTTGTTTTTATTGTCTCCTTACGTCCTGTGTAGTTGGCTTACATTTGTATGAATTGGATGCCATTTAGCTCATAGGAGCTGGTAATGATCTTGGATGACTGGGCACTCTGGCACTAATACAGTGAGCAGCTTTCCATCATAACATTTTAACAATTACAGCACAACAGGAGCCATCTGGCTTATTACGCGTCTGTGAGTACTATCTCTATGGAAAAAGACTTCTAATTTTTGACATTGCCCTTCTAGCGAGGACTTATGAAAGTTTACACACCTTACAGTAATGCAGTCAGTTGGAAAAAATCTTTTACTCTGAAAATACTGACGATTTTGAATACTATTAAATATTCACCATTTTCTTCACTGGAACAATGAAGGATGATTTTTAAAAAATTTTGTTTCAGAGCTCTTATTCAATAATATAGTCTGTGACCAGTGGTGTTCCACAGGGATCAGTACTTGTTGTTTGTAATATATGTAATTGATTTGGAGGAAAATTTAGGTGGTCTGATAAAGTTTACAGATGACTCAAAGCTTTGGTGAACTGCAGATTGCGAGGAGGATTGCCAGAGTATACAGCAGGATAGAGATAAGTTGGAGATTTTGGTGGAGAAATGGTATATAGAATTTAATCCAGATGAATATGAGGTGATACATTTTGAAAGGTCAAAATGCAAGGAAGTATATAGTAAATGACAGACACTTACAAGCATTAACATACAGAGGGATCTCGGCATGCAGGTGCACAGTTCCCTGAAAGTGGTAATATAAGTGGATAAAGTAGCCAAGACGGTATGTGGCATGCTTGCCTTTGGTCAGGGCATAGAGTACAGTATAAAAATTGGCATGTCATGTTACAGCTGTGTGGAACTTCAATTAGGCAATATTTGGAATATTGTGTGCAGTTCTGGTCATTACACTACCACAGGATATGGAGGCTTTGGAAGGGTACAGAAAAGGTTTACTAGTATGTTTTCTAGTGTGGAGGGTATTAGTTATGAGGATAAATTAGACAAACTTGGTTCGTTTCTACTTGAATGTCTGAGCTGAGAAGCAATCTGACAGAAGTTTACAAAATTATGGCAGATACGGATAGATGGAGTCTTTTTCTCAGGGTAGAAGTATTATTCACTAGGGGACATAGGTTTAAGGTAAAAGGAGAAAAGTTTAAAGGAGATATGAGAAGCAAGTATTTTACACAGAAGTTGGTAAGTGCTTGGAATGCACTATGTCAGAAAGCTTGTCCCTTTTTTTTTGAAAAGTTGTTCCTTGTCTCAAGGAGATTCTGTTCTTGATTTTTTTCAGAGGGGTAATAAACCTGGCTGGGCTCCAATCAGTCTGGTTTAGTACAGAGGTCAAAAGGTTTTTGAGAGGCCTTTTGTTTATATCTAAACAGATGAGACTTCAGGCCAAAGTGGTCATGTTTTAGAAGTGACCTGTATAAAGAAAGTGAGTGGTCAGCTCTCTCGTGAGCTGAACGAGCAGTTTACGTTCAGTCTTGAATTGGTTGGAAGTTCAGCAGGGAGCTGTGAGGAAACTCTCTCTCTTTCTGTCGTTCAACTTCAACCCCTAAGCATATGTTCCATTTATACTGGTTTTTAAAGGGAGTTTTCTTATTGGGACCATTGTGTATATTCGGAATAGCATACCTAATTCTATTTTGGATAGATTTGAGTTTGAAGGGGTTCTTTATTCTACTCTTTGTGTTTCATTGTTTAATTTTGTGAATACATTTTTGTCTGTTTTAAAATCTAGTAGTCATCCGAGCTAACTTAATCTGGGTAATTTTCACTGTACACTTACTGAAACAAATTGTAAAGTTATGGTCTGAGATGCCTGCTAAGAATGTTTTGAGTGGTCTGGCCTAGTCCATAACAACTGTCAAAGGAGGTGATAGAAGCAAATACAGTAGCAACATTTGGATCATTGGAATCTCTGTTGGGGTAGAAGTGACCTGTACAAGAAGGATGGATTGCAACTAAATTGGAAGGGGACTAATATACTGGCAGGGAGATTTGCTGGAGCTGCTAGGGCGGATTTAAACTAGTAAGGTGGGACCCGGGGAGATAGTGAGGAAAGAGATCAATCTGAGACTGATAGAGTTGAGAACAGAAACGAGTCAGTCAGGGCAGGCAGGGACAAGGTAGGACTAATAAATTAAACTGCATTTATTTCAATGCAAGAGGCATAACAGGGAAGGCAGATGAACTCCGGGCATGTTAGGAACAAGAGACAAGATATCATAGCAATTACAGAAACGTGGCTCAGTGACAGGCAGGACTGACAACTTAATGTTCCAGGATACAAATGCTACAGGAAGGATAGAAAGGGGGGTAAAAGAGGAGGGAGAGTGGTGTTTTTGGTAAGGGACAGCATTACAGTTGTGCTGAGGGAGGATATTCTCGGAAATACATCCAGGGAAGTTATTTGGGTGGAACTGAGAAATAAGAAAGGGATGGTCATCTTATTGGGATTGTATTGTAGACCTCCTAATAGTCAGGGGAAAATGGAGAAACAAATTTATAAGGGGATCTCAGCTATCTGTAAGAATAATAGGGTAGTTATGGTAGGGGATTTTAACTTTCCAAACATGGACTGGGACAGCCATAGTGTTAAGGGTTTAAATAGAGGGGAATTTGTTAAGTGCGTACAAGACAATTTTCTGATTCAGTATGTGGATGTACCTATTAGAAAAGGTGCAAAACTTGAACTACTCATGGGAAATAAGGCAGGGCAGGTGACTGAGGGAGAGCACTTTGGGGCCAGCGACCATAATTCTATTAGATTTAAAATCGTGATGGAAAAGGATGGACCAGTTCTAAAAGTTGAAGTTCTAAATTGGAGAAAGGTCAATTTTGATGGTATTAGGCAAGAACTTTGGAAAGCTGATTGGAGGCAGATGTTCGCAGGTAAAGGGACGACTGGAAATGGGAAGCTTTCAGAAATGAGGTTACGAGGATCCAGAGAAAGTATATTCCTGTTAGGGTGAAAGGAAAGGCTGGTAGGTATAGGCAATGCTGGACGACTAAAGAAATTGGCGGTTTGTTTAATAAAAGAAGGAAGCATATGTAAGTGCTGGATGTCTTGAAACACATAAAAGTGGATAGATCCCCTGGACCAGATCAGGTGTACCCTAGAACTGTGTGGAAAGCTAGAGAAGTGATTGCTGGACTTCTTCCTGAGATATTTGTATCATCGATAGTCACAGGTGAGGTGCCTGAAGACTGGAGGTTGGCTAACGTGGTCCCACTGTTTAAGAAGTGTGGTAAGGACAAACCAGGAAACTATGGACCAGTGAGCCTGATGTTGGTGGTGGGCAAGTTGTTGGAGGGAATCCTGAGGAAAAGAATGTACATGTCCTTGCCTTTCCAAATACTGATTACGGATAATCACCATGGCTCTGTGCGTGGGAAATCATGTCTCAAACTTGATTTGAGTTTTTTGAGGAATTAGCAAAGAAGATTGATGAGGGCAGAGCAGTAGACGTGATCTATATGGATTTCAGTAAGGCGTTTGACAAGTTTCACCACAGGAGATTGATTAGCAAGGTTAGATCTCACTGAATGCAGGGAGAACTAGCCATTTGGATACAGAACTGGCGCAAAGGTAGAAGACAGAGGGTGTTGGTGGAGGGTTGTTTTTCAGACTGAGGCCTGTGACCAGTGGAGTGCCACAAGGATCGGTGCTGGGGTCCTCAACTTTTTGTCGTTTACATACATGATTTGGATGTCAGCATAAGAGGTACAGTTGGTAAGTTTGCAGATGATACCAAAATTGGAGGTGTAGTGGACAGCGCTCTTCACCAGATGGGCCAATGAGCAGAGAAGTGACAGATGGAGTTTAATTCAGATAAATATGAGGTGCTGCATTTTGGGAAAGCAAATCTTAGCTGGACTTCTACACTTATTGGTAAGGTCTTAGGAAGTGTTGCTGAACAAAGAGACCTTGGAGTGCAGGTTCATAGGTCCTTGAAAGTGGAGTCGCAGGTAGATAGGATAGTGAAGACGACGTTTGGTATGCTTTCCTTTATTGGTCAGAGTATTGAGTACAGGAGTTGGGAGGTCATGTTGCGGCTGTACAGGACATTGGTTAGGCCACTGTTGGAATATTGCGAACAATTCTGCTCTCCTTCCTATTGGAAAGGTGTTGTGAAACTTGAAAGGATTCAGAAAAGTTTTACAAGGATATTGCCAGGGTTGGAGGATTTGAACTATAGGGAGAGGCTGAGCAGGCTGGGACTGTTTGCCCTGGAGCGTCAGAGGCTGAGGGGTGACCTTATAGAGGTTTACAAAATTATGAGGGCATGGATAGGGTAAATAGACAAAATCTTTTTCCCTGAGATTGGGGAGTCCAGAACTAGAGGGCATAGTTTTAGGGTGAGAGGGGAAAAATATAAAAGAGACCTAAGGGGCAACTTTGCAGAGGGTGGTACGTGTGTAGAATGAGCTGCCAGAGGAAGTGGTGGAGGCTGGTACAATTTCAGCAATTAAGAGGCATTTGGATGGATATATGAATAGGAGGGTTTGGAAGGATATGGGCCAGGTGCTGGCAGTTGGGACTAGATTGGGTTGGGATATCTGGTTGGCATGGACAGGTTGAACCGAAGGGAGGTGGTGGTAGTAGTAGTAGTGAGATGCTGATGCTGACTTTAACTAGAAACATAGGACCAGAATTAGACCATTCATCCCCTTGAGCTTATTCCAGCATTCGGTGAGATCATGGCTAATCTGTGGCTTAACCCCATATACTTTGGTCCATATCGCTTAATTCCTTTGCATTAAAAAATCTATCTCAGATTTAAATTTAACACTGGTCCTGTATCAGCTGCCTTTTATAGAAGGAAGTTCTGAACCTCAATCACCCTTTGTGTGTAGAAGTGGGCGGCACGGTGGCACAGTGGTTAGCACTGCTGCCTCACAGCACCAGAGACCCGGGTTCAATTCCCGACTCAGGTGACAGACTGTGTGGAGTTTGCACATTCTCCCCGTGTCTGCGTGGGTTTCCTCCGGGTGCTCCGGTTTCCTCCCACAGTCCAAAAATGTGCAGGTCAGGTGAATTGGCCATGCTAAATTGCCCATAGTGTTAAGTAAGTGGTAAATGTAAGGGTATGGGTGGGTTGCGCTTCGGCGGGTCGGTGTGGACTTGTTGGGCCGAAGGGCCTGTTTCCACACTGTAAGTAATCTAATCTAAAAAAAAAGTGTTTCCTAATATCTCTCCTGAACAGTCTGACCCTGATTGTCAGTTTGTGTCCCTTGGTTCTGGAATCCCAGCCAGTAGAGATACTTTATTCACCCTGTCTATTCGTGTTAATATCTTGAAGACTTCTCTCAGACTGCTGCAGTCTTTGAGGTTTAGGGACTGTCTCTCAGACTCAAAAGAGAAGGATACCAGGATTTTGACCCTATGAAAGTGAAGGACAGTTAAACATAAATTAACATTTATACCCTGGGCAAAAGACTCTGTCTATCCATTATATGTATGTCTCCAATAATTTCAGTCGGGTAGCTCCTCTGCCCTTGAATGGCTTTGAGGGGAACTTGCAGGTTATGGTGTTCCCAACCATTTTCTTTCCTTGTCCTTCAAGGTTTCAGTTTTGGAAGGTCCTGTAGAAGAAGTTTTGAGTTACTGCAATGCATCTTGTAGGTGATACACACTTGCCATTGTGGATTGGTGCTTTGTCCTGGATGATGTCAAGCTCCTTTACTGCTATTGGAGCTGCATCCATTGAGGCAAGTGGAAAGTAATCCATTGCAATGTGACTTGAGATGGTGGAGAGGTAATGCGAGATAGAAAGTGAGTTAGTCACTGCAGAATTCCTAGTCTCTGACTACTCTCTTAGCCTCACTATCTGTACGGCTGATGCAGTTCAGTTTCTGGTCAACACTAACTGCGAGATTGTTGATAATGGGAGATTTGAAGATAATGCTAGTGGAGAGTTTACCCCTGTACCCATTTCTGCTGTGAGGTATGTGCTTTATTTGTATTTTATTATCACTTATGTTAGAGTTTGGATTCTGAAATATCATTTGGGTTTGGTCTGTGTTTACAAAGGGATTTAACTGTAGCCACAATGATTTGTTTTAAAACACAGTATAAGAGAGACACCTTATACAGTGAAATGAGGTTTTGTTTTCCTTGGGTAAATTTTATGTATAGATAGAGTAAAGCTTGTGCATTGGGTTTCAGATAGAAGATTCTTGATTTCTTTTGGCTAAGGAGAAACACCTATGGCTTAAAGAAAGCCTATTAGGGTTGGCAGTTTGTAATCCTTGAAGTTGGATGTGTAAGACATTTCCTCCTGAAAAAGGGAGATTTTGAACTGCTAAGGAATAGGTTACTTTAATTTAAGTGATTAGTTTGAGAGTTCAAATTGGAAGTGATTGGTTAATACCCTGAAGGCATTATTTGAAGCCGTGAAAGTGTGTCATTTACTTGAAGACACAAGGAAGAGGCTATTAGCTTCTCAAGGCTAGGAATGAAAACCAGAGTTCAATTAAACCCTATAAATAAAGGAGGGAATTCTCTCAAATGTGAGTACTGCAAGGGAGGGTTTTAAGATTAATGGGATTGTAGCTCCCTGTATGTTTTGGAATTTTTAAACTTATGTTGTACATAAATAGGAGAAAGTAAGGACTACAGATGCTAGAGATGATAATCAAAAAGTTTCGTGCTGGAAAAGCACAGCAAGTCAAGTAGCATCCGAGGAGTAGGAGAGTCAATGTTTTGAACATAAGCTCTTCATCAGGAATGTGGGGTGTCCCAAGGAGGCTGAGGGATAAATGGGAGGGGTGTGGGGCTGGGGGGAAGGTAGCTGGGAATGCAATAGGTAGATGGGGTGGTTATGATGATAGATCGGAGTGGATAGGTGGGAAGGAAGATGGACAGCTAGGACAGTTCAAGAGGGTGGTGTCGAGTGGGAGGGTTGGATCTGGGATAAGGTAGGGAGAGGGGAGATCAGGAAACTGGTGAAATTGACATTGATCCCAAGTGGTTGAAGGGTTCCAAGGTGGAAAATGAGGTGTTCTCCTCTCCAAAGAAAAAAAACTTTCCACCCTGACCTCAAATTCACCTGGACCATCTCGGACACCTCCCTCCCCTTCCTGGACCTCTCTATCTCCATTTCCGGCAACCGACTCAACACGGACATCTACTTTAAATCTACCGACTCCCATGGCCAACTGGATGATACCTCCTCACATCTCCCTCCTGTAAAAATGCCATCCCTTACTCCCAATTCCTCCGCCTCTACTGCACCTGCTCCCAGGAGGACCAGTTCCACTCCAGAACATCCCAGATAACCACCTGCTTCAAGGACTACAATTTCCCCTCCCACATCAATAATGCCCTCTAGCATGTCTCAAACACTTCCCACACCTCTGCACTTGAATCCCACCCCTCCAGTGGCAGCAAGAATAGAACCCCCCCCACCCCTCGGTCCTCACCTTCCACCCCAACAACCTCCGGAGACAACGCCTCATCCTGTACCCTTTCTGCCACCTACAGTCAGACCCCACTACCAGAGATATATTTCCCTCTCCACCCCTTTCAGCATTCCACAGAGACCATTCTCTTCACAACTCCCTCGTTAGGTCCATGGCCCCCACCAACCCACTCTTCACTGCCTGCACTTTGCTTTGTTACCACAAGAGGTGAAAAGCCTGCACCCACACCTGTAACTTTCATCAAGGCCCCAAAGGATCCTTTCACATTTGGCAGAAATTTTCCTGCACCGCCAAACACCTTGCCTACTGTGTCCATTGCTCTCGATGTTTTCTCCTGTACATTGCGGAGACCGGACATCAACTTGCAGAATCAACCCCCACAGCCTGTAGCCGAATACTTTGACTTCCCCTCCCTCTCTGACAAGGACAGGTGAGTCCTGGGCTGCCTCCACCACCAAATTCTATCCACTTGACACCTGGAGGAAGAACACCTCATCTTCTGGCTTGGGTCCCTCCAACCACACTGGATCAATGTCAATTTCACCAGTTTCCAGATCTCCCCTCACCCCACCTTATCCCAGATCCAACCCTTTTGAACTGTCCTACCTGTCCATCTTCCTTCCCACCTATCTGCTCCACCGTCCACTCTGATCTATCACAATCATCCCCACCTTCATCTACCTATCTCATTCCCAGCCACCTTCCCCCTCCCCCCCACCCAATCCCCAGACCCGCCCCCCCCTCACATTTATCTCTCAGCTCCTTTGCCCCCCCCCCCCCCCCCCGATTCCTGATGATGGGCTTATGCTCAAAATGTCGACTCTCCTGTTTCTCGGATGCTGCCTGTCTGGCTGTACTTTTTCAGCACTGCACTTTTTGATATGTTGACTTGAGTTTTGCTGGGCACTGTTGACAGTCCCTTCCATCACTTTGAAATATTAGAGTAAACTGATAGGGCAGTAATTGTCAGTGTTGGATTCATCCTGCTTGTCCAGAACATACCTGGGCAAATTTTTCTGTTGTCAGGTAGATGTCAGTGTTGTAGCTAACGTGGAACAGCTAACATTGGGCTGGTCGTGTAGCTAATTTTGCAGCTCAGTCTTCAGTATGGTGGCTGGAGCTTTGCTTCTGCACTCTTCAACATCTTCAGCTGTTTCTTTTTATCACCTGGAGTGAGTTGAATTAGAAGCTTCCTACCTGTGATGCTGGGGACCTCAGGCTGAAAGACCATGCAGTGCAACTCTCTGAGGAACACCTGGTACAAATTCAACATCGTTTTGTTTATTTTTATATATTATGGTGCACAAATGTATTAAAGTTCAAAATAGCTTTCCCTTTTTAAAATTATTTTTCTGCCTGCAATGTAATTGTAATGCAGCAGTGCTCCAATATTGCTTCTACAGTTATCTTACCACTAGGGTATCATTTATTTACTTGATCTTTATCTCACTTCGAATGTTTATTTCAACAAAGCTGTGCTACTGGCACTCAGTACTGATTTTTGAAATATTACCAATTTATTGGAATTTGTTGAAGAAGTAACATGTGCTGTTGATAAGTGGATGTACAACACTATAGATTGCCAGAAAGTATTCGACAAGTTCAACATCAAAGGATTTTGGGCAAATTTGGAACACATGGTAATTAGAGGAGGGTAAAATGGTAGCATCGTTAAAGCTTGTATAAACGGATTATGATCTGATTGAAGGATGTAACAAGTGAGGTCCTGCAGGAGCTGGTGCTGGGACCTCAACTTATCAGGGAAATAAAAGCATGATAATTACATTTGCAGATAGGTGGGAAAATAAATTGTAACACGAACATGAGGTTGCAGATGGATGTACATAGATTGAGTGAGCAAAAATCTGGCAGATGGAGTGTACTGTTGGACAAGGTAATCATTTTGGCAGAAAGAATAAACAGAAACCTAAACTGAGAGTGTCTGCAGATTTCCAAGATGCAGAGTGATCTAGGTGATCTGTTGCATGAATTGCAAAAGGTTAAATGCAGGTACAGCAAGTAATTATAGCAAGTGGATTGTTGTTCTTCACTGCCAGAGGAATTGAACATATAACTAAAGGGTATCCTTAATTTAAAGTCATTGATGAGACCAGATCTTGTTTACTGGAACCATTTATGGTATCTAATTTGCCTCAGATTCTTAAGTTTAGACTTGTTTCTCTCCCCCCCCCCCCCCCCCCCCCACATAGAGGAATGCCACCTGTTTAGATTGTACTTTTTTCATCAAACTGCTCAGGCATATTATGATACGATGTTGGTGGCAGTGGGGCACTTGAGTCCAGTCCTTCTGGCTCAAAGGCATGAACATAGCAACCACACCATCAATCCCTTGCTATTTGGTTATATTGCTGATAAAATCACTTATTATTCAGGTATAAATGATGATTGTCATGATGGATTTCCATTGCTCCATAGTGTCTGTTAAATGTTGCTGAAGGCATTCGACTAGCTGCTCGCATTGTGGATACACCTTGCAATGAGATGAATACAGATGACTTCCTTGCGGTGAGCATATGTGATTTGTTATGAGTTTAATAGCTAATAATAGCTAACCTGATTCAATACATTTTTCTCTGTTTTTCCACTTGATGTTAAAAGCCAAAGCATCAGGTTTTTGGCCACACTTGAGTTTTTTTAAGATCTGTAAGTGATAATGAGCAACACACAATGGTTTTTGTTTGTAATATGCTAGTCACATATGAGATATGCTAGTCATGTTTCCAATAGTATAAATTTCTTGTCCTGAAGTGAATTTGCCATGTGTTGAACTTCAGGGTCGAGAGTGTGGTGCTGGAAAAGCATAGCAGGTCAGGCAGCATCTGAGGAGCAGGAGAATCGATGTTTCGGGCATAAGCCTGATGAAACATTGATTCTCCTGCTCCTCGGATGCTGCCTGATCTGCTGTGCTTTTCCAGCACCCCACACTCGACTCTGATCTCCAGCATCTGCCTTCCTCACTTTCTCCACATGTTGAACTTTAGTTTTGGGTGAATTTTGCTATAATACCTTCCCTGCCTGGCCTTTCCCCATTCATTATTCAATGCTGCAACAGAGTATGCAAGGATAAAGTTTACCTGCTTGAACATCATGGTTTGCTATATCTTACAATTTTCCATTGTCATCAGCGTGGGCTACTTGGAAAAAACAAAAATCTCCACTTGATGGTTAATTTGCTGGGATCCAATTTTGTTTTTGCAGCATGTTTTTCTTTAAGTTTTTAAAAATTTATCTATGGGATATGGGTTTCATTGGCTGGTCAGCATTTATTATCTATCCATAGTCATCCTTGAGAAGGTGATGGTGAGCTGCCTCGTTGAAATGCTGCACACTATTTACTACATTCAGAATGTAAGTATATCTACTGTAACAGTTCAAGGATGTCAGGAAAAATATGAAATGTGAAAAAGCACACACAAAGTACCCATCTTTACATTGTGCCTATCACAATTCCAAGATATCCTAAAGCATTTTGCTGTCAATGAATGATTTTGAAATGTCAATATTGTAATCTATGAAAAGCACCCATTTTGCATAAAGCAATCTTGAATGAGCAGCACTGAGATAACAATGGTGATTGAGGTCTAAATTTTGGCTAGTCACTTGCTCTTTTTCAATATCATGTCTTTTTTTATGGACAGAGCAGATTTAACCTGAAATACTTCTTACAGGTTCATCAGTCCTTCAGTACTGCACTGGTGTGTTAGCTTTGTTTTTATTTTGAGTTCCTATAATGGAGCTTGAAAGTACAATCTTTCAATTCCATAGACAAATGTCTAACATTGTGTTTATCATAATTCTCCAAACCGGCTTGTAAATTGAGTGAGATGAATACACTTAATGGGTAAGTTCTGATCTAGCAGCATATGATTTGTGCACACATTGAGGTTGCAACTTCAGTTAGTTGTATCCTATTGATAGAGGGTTATACTGGATTGTAGCTATTGCAATTATGAAGGATTACTTTAAATAATTTGTAAATATTTTTCTGCATATTACTAAACTATGAATTTCCTTTATCAATTTGTAAGTGTTAGCTGTTTTTAGAAATGTATCTGTTTGTCTTAGCTGCTAGATAGTGGCTTTTGATTGAGACCATCACTCGTTATTGGAGCTCTGTTATTCTAGTCTGATGTAGAAATGCTGTGCTTCTTAGTTACCTTCTGTAGCCATGACCTGTTTTAATTTTATAACAGCAATTACTGTTAATTCACTTAAGTAATCAATGTTTCAATAAAAGGAAAGTACTGTAGATACTAGAGAGCTGAAATAATAACAGGAAGTGTTGGAGAAATAGAGTTGCAAGAAAAAGTTATAATGGACTCAAATGTTAAGTCAGTGTTTCTCTCTCCACTGGCAGATGCTGAGTTTCTCCAGGACTTTTTGTCAGGAATATATAATGTTTTAAAAATGATGTTCAGTTAGGCCCTGGAGAATAAGGTGATCTAACATTGATTTGACTAAAATTGTTGCAGTCACATATAGTATCTCACATATATCTTCAGCTTAAAATTATTTTTCATTTTGAGTACTTTATTTACAATGTTTTCTTTTCTGCTAGGAAATTGAACTTGTTGGATCTGAGCTGGGCATTATTCCCACTGTTATCCGTGGAGAGGAACTTAATCTCAAGGGATTTGGAGGTATCTATTATGTAGTAACTGATGTTTTTAAAGACCAAAATTATATTGTTTAAATATCTTTTCTATATTCAATTTTGTACTTAAGATAAACTTTTAAATGTGTTCTATATGTTTTTCAATGACTAACCTTCCTGTTTCCAGGATTAAGTATTCTTTGCCACAAGTTTATATAACTTGTTGTAATATTGGAATTTCACCATTAGGGAATGTGAGCATAATTGTTATATCACAATACCAGTCATGATTCAGGCACAAGTTAAGTCTTGCCACAGCAACTGGAGAATTTAAATCCAGTTAACTAAATATATGTGGAATAAAATGCTAGTAACCAATAAAGAAGACCATTTAAATATATTTTGTAAAATCAATCAGATTCACTAAAGTGTTTTTGGGGAAGGAAATCTACAGTCCTTTCTTGACAGTAAGTCAAATCTGACCTCTAATTACAGACCCACAGTATGTGGTTGACTTTTAACTGCTCTCTGAAATGGCTCAGCATGCTGCTCACCGTCAAGAAGACAACTCACCACCACCTGCTTAATAGAACAAGCAATAGATGCTGACTTAGTGATACCTATGTTCTGTGATTGAGTTGATTAAAAAAAATGTTAGTGTGGTTAGCCGTAGTTTGTTTCAGTTTATCGTTTTATTCCTTGTCTCCTTGAATACATAGTCAAACTGTGTGCTCAGTGTGAATTGAAATCTTCACTGCGAAGTTCATTGTAATTGGACCCTTACAATATCTGTTTGCGATCTTTTCACTTTGCATCCATTTTAAGTATTCATTTGATTTGCATTTATGTTGTTCAGGTATCTACGGAGTTGGAAAGGCTGCTGTGAGCCCACCGATTCTTGCGATACTTAGTTACACTCCAGAGGATGCTACACAAACTATAGCCTGGGTTGGCAAGGGTATTGTTTATGACACTGGTGGCCTCAGCATCAAATCAAAGGTGATGTAGCTTTCCTGTTTATCTGTTCTTACCCTTTGCTGATCACTCACGCTAGACCTAATACTGTACAATGTGAACAAATTTGATCCAATGTACCAATTGCAGAACATTGAATCTTTTATGAATTCAAAGTTAGCTTTGTATGTAAGATAAAATCCAATATATTTTGTTTCCATACAATTGAGAGCAAACAAACTTGAGGCTGTGACTTGCATACCCAATATTGTGACACAGATTTATAAACTAGCCAGTATATGTGAGTTCCTTAGTGTCTGGGTTTTGATACATTTCAGTGTCAACAATTTATGTCTGGCATTATGTTTAGCAATACCAACAAAAATTCTTTACTGACGACCAAAAATACTGTAAAATGTGTAAGTGTGCATATTTGAACATGATTAAATGCCATAGTTTACCAATTTTAATCTAATGAAAAATTAACAACAGTCCTGCTGAAACGGTGAGTGCATCAAGTTATGACTATTCAGGTTGATGACTTTTAATCTGATTTTTTTTAAGGTTATATTCCAAAATGTGATGAGCACCAATATAGTTAAATTGCACAATATAATTAATACAGTGAAGAACTTGCTAACCACAGAAGACTAAAAAATAATCTTTACTTATTAAAATAAAATACCATTATAAATTTGTGATATATTTTATGTCTTTGTAATTATTTTACTGGATTATACTTTTATGAGCATGTAAGTTGAATTGATATATTTTTGTAGACCTGTATGCCAGGTATGAAGAGGGATTGTGGGGGTGCTGCTGCTGTCCTAGGAGCCTTCAGAGCAGCCGTGAAACAGGTGAGTAATTTTTCTCTGTTACTGGTGGTAAGGGATGCAGAAGTTTTGCTGAGTGAGGAATTTTCCTAATTTTTTGAGTCATGAAGAGCATGTTTCAGAGATTCTTCAGATTGAAGAAGTGTCACTGTCCTCCAGGCGTTAACTCTACTTCCTCTCCAGACATGCTGCCAGACCTGCTGAGTTTTTCCATCAATTTCTGTTTATACAGGTATAATGCATAATCAAGAACACTGATGGTATTCTATTCTTTATCACAAGACGAATTGAACATTAAAGTAAAGGATGGTATGTTGCATTTATTGAGAACATTGCTGAGATCGCATCTCATACTGTGTGCAGTTTTGGTCTCCTCATTTAAGGAAGGATGTAATGCAATAGAGATGGTTCAGAGGAGGTTTACTTAATTGATGTGGGTGGATTGTCTTATGAGGGTAGGTTGAACAGACAGAGCTTGTTTCCTCAGGAGTTTAGAAGTGTGAGGGGTGAGCTGTTTGAAGCGTGTACGATTCTGAATGGTATTGACAGGATGGATGTGGGAAGGATATTTTCTCTTCTGGGTGAGCCCAGCCAGTGTTCTAAAATTAATGATTACCACTTTAAGGCAGCGCAGAGAATTTGTTTCTCTCTTGGGGTTGTGTAACTTTGAATTTTCTGCTCAGAAGGCAGTGAAAGTTTTTTTTTAGGACAGAGATTGATAACCTTTGATTCCTTCACTTAATAAGACTATCAGGGATAGATGGGAATGTAGAACTCCTGTAAGCAAACAGATCAGTTGCTGTTTTGTTGAATGGTGGAACAGACTCAATGGGCCAAGTGGGTGACTACTGCTCCTGTTCCATAGGTTTATGCATACCCACACTTCTTATCTTTAAACTCAGTGTGAAACTCTGTCATGATATGATTGTTGTAAACTGGCATTTCCTTCACATGAAGTTACTGATTAATCCTGTTTTATTGCACCAAGCCAGGTCCAGAACAGATCTCTGTTAGCTTCAGATATTGTTCTAAACTCATTTTGCAGACTACCTTTGCTAATCTGATTTGTCCAATTGAGATGTGAATTTACGTTGACCATTGTTATTGCATTACCATGAATCTTACTGTATGTTCCAACTTCCATTAGAACTACTGCTAAGGTGCCTATAAACCTTTTCCACAAATGGCTTTTGCTATTTCTAATCATGCCCCAAACTGATTCTACGTTGATCTTTCAAACTAAAGTCATCTTTTGCTACTGTATTAATAACATCCTTAATTAATTGATCTTTCCTTAGCTTCCTGAGTTGAAGTTTCAAATATCCTTCAATATCTAGGGCCTGGCCTTGATTGCCTTCAGCTGTGTCTTTGTAATAGCTAAAAATGTGTTGCTGGAAAAGCGCAGCAGGCCAGGCAGCATCCAAGGAGCAGGAGAATCGACGTTTCGGGCATGAGCCCTTCTTCAGGACTCTTGAAGAAGGGCTCATGCCCGAAACGTCGATTCTCCTGCTCCTTGGGTGCTGCCTGACCTGCTGCACTTTTCCAGCAACACATTTTTCATATCAGAGCTGAAAGAAAGATGTTTAGTTTCACAAAAGCTACACCTGGTATGTCCAAGCTGAGTAAGAAACTGAAATGCCTCTGTTTGTAAAATATAACTCCGAGCTTCCAGTTGCCTGAAACTTCAACACACCACGGTATTCCCATGCCAGACCTGCTGCAGTCAGCCTCATCTCAAGCTTGAAGGACAGTGCCTCATTTTCTGCTTGGGGACCCTACAACCTCTGGGACTCGATATTGAGTTGAGTAACTTTAGAGCCTTATTCCATCCTTCTGTTTTTTTTACCCAAACCCACACCCAGTCCTGTTATGATATGTGATGCTTTTAGCACAGCCAACCCATTTTCACCCACTCTGAGGCCTGATATCTAATTACATGGTTTCCTTTCAGCATAGGTTACCCATTCTGTGCTACCCTCGGCTCTCATTATAAATTATTCAGCTTCTATTACTGAGAATATTTTACTGTGAGTCCACCAAGCTTCTATCCTGAGTGCACTCCTCCTCTACAGTGCTGAGACATGGTAAACATATGTTAGGGAGAAAAGGCTGAACAGTTTCCACCTTCATATTCTCAGGCATATCCTGGTGATCTCTTGGCAGGGTGGGGTCATCACCTGAGGGCCTGAATGTTCTGTTTCCTTCAATGAACATTCCTTGTCAAGCCAATACTAGGTGAATGGCAGCTTAATACCCAAAGACCTTCTGTACAATGGGAAATCCAGGAAGTTGTAACCTGTGAATTCAATATCCACTATAAGGACATCTGAAAGAGAGATATGCAAATGAAAACATTGACACAGACAACTGCAGAACAGTTGCTGATGGACGTGTCATCTTTCAGGCTGACTGTTTGGAGGGGCATTGTAAAATGTGTGATGAAATGGAAAACACAGCTGGTTGAGAAGTTTGGGGGGCACAGAAAATGGAGATCAGTGAATAATACAACTTCATAGTCAATTATCTTCTGTAACAAAAAAAATGACAGACTACCATGCCAAAGTGGTACTTTGGGCCATACTAAATTAAGTTTAAGAGTTAGTTAATCACCAAGGCACAATAATCTTAAGGGATGGAAGACTGCCAGAGAGACCATGCTGTGAGTGGAGCAAAATTAATTTGAAAATTGTCGATGGCAGCTAATGCAATGTTTTGCATTAAGTAGAAATTATACTTCTAATTGTCCTCGATATACATCTTATTCACTCTTGTGACAACCTCCTGATACTGCATCTTCCAAGTTTTATGTACAGTAATACCTATTGCTAAGTGACCTTGAATAGTGAATGCATACTTATAACTGTGTTGACCAGTTGCATCTTATTGTACCTGTTCTGACTTGAAAGACATTTGCCACAGTGGATGTGGCTGGATCTATGCCTCAGACTGTATTTTGTCTGAGGGTTTATCATTTTTTTCCTTCTATTATTTCATAAGTTGAGTGCACTAGCATTTGTTGCTCATCCCAAATTGTCCTTGAATGAAATGTCTTGCTGAGCTATTACAGAAACTTTATGAATACAAAGATCCAGTATATTTCATTGTAATGTAATTTCCTTCTGAATTCTTTTTCACAGGATGCTGCAGTAAGATTGCATTTGTTTTTCTATTGGCCTTTATTAATTTGTGCTACTATTTTTAATATCTAATTCACCAAGGTTGCTGTGCTTCTCAGTATTTTATTCGAATATTACAATTTAAGGCGATTCCCATAACCTTTCTTTCAAAATATAACGCTTCACAATTTTTCTACGTTCTACTTTCACTATGTTTACCTCTGCATTTCGCATTCTACTGTTTTTCACCAACAACTTGCACATTCACCTCAATTCATATGATATTAATTTCACAAGAATATGGTTAATTCTGTATTGCACACAATGAGAAGATTACATGTCGGTTACTTACTGAGTTTGACTTGATATATTTACAACAATAATATTGTTGATTTTTAAACTGCATGATGTATTTACAACTAGTTTCTAGTTTAAAATGCCATTGTTTATAACCTTGTTATCCTTAAGGAATTTCATTTCTCTTAATCAGGGTTTTAAAGAGAATTTGCATGCATTGTTCTGCCTGGCAGAGAATGCAGTTGGAGCTAATGCTACAAGACCAGATGATATTCACCAACTGTACTCTGGAAAGTGAGTTAATGGATTGACGTGCTGAATGTGTCCCTAATGCCTCTTAACTTTATTCCACTAAAAGAACAAGAACACAAGAATTAGAAGCAGAGCAGACATGGTTTAAACTTGGTTTCTTTAGGAATACCTTGGTGTGCATTTACTGTATTCACTCTAAATTCCAGTCAGAATGCAACATTAAAAAAAAATTAAGATCATTCTTGCCATTACTTTTTACCCAACATATAAAAAGTTATGAGTGGGACAGTGTTATTTCTGTAGAAGAAACATGAAACAGACTCAAATACTGTTTGATAATATTTTGACTGGATGCTTAGCTTGGTTTATGGTCTTGAATATTTGCTGTTTAATTCCATGCTTTCTGTAAATCATAAGTACATAATCTTACACAAATTTGCAGATAACTTCTATCACAGCATGCTGTGCGTGAAGAAAGTGAAATGAAGTATTGAGTCAACAATATAATAATAATAAACAATATCAGTTTTGATCTTCTGCTTACAAAACCTTATTTTACTCAACAGAACAGTTGAAATTAATAACACAGATGCAGAGGGCCGCCTGGTTTTGGCTGATGGCGTGTCATATGCGTGCAAAGATCTTAAAGCAGACATCATCTTGGATATTGCTACTTTAACTGGAGCTCAGGTAGGTAACCATTCCAATATATTTTGATCGAACTCTTAATTTTCACAGACACCTAAGATTACCTTGTGTTGGTGGGTACAAATTGGTCTTTTAACTGGAAGTTACACTTATTGTGAGGTAGCGACATTCAAAAATAAAGAAGTGTATTATTAAATCGGAGAGGGGTCAGAAACGATTTACCAGGATGTTGCCAGGGATCAAGGGTTTGAGTTACAAAGAAAGGCTGGATAGACTAGGATTTTATTCACTGCAGCGGAGATGGTTGAGCGGTTACCTTTATAGAGATCTATAAAATCATGAGGGGTATAGATAAAGTGAGTAGCAAGGGTCTTTTCCCTAGAGTGGGGGAGTTCAAAACTAGAGGGTGTTTTTTAAGATGAGAGGAGAAAGATTTAAAAAGGACATGAGAGGCAACTGTTATACACATATAGTAGTTCGTATGTGGAATGAACTACCAGAGGAAGTGGTACATGCAGATATAGTTACAACACTTAAAAGACATTTGTATATGAATAGGAAAGGTTTGGAGGGATATGGGTCAAAAGCAGGCAGACGGGACTAGTTTGATTTGGGAACATGGTCAGCGTGGACTAGTTGGACTGAAAGGTCTGTTTCCATGCTGCATCACTCTATAAATATATGTTAGCTATATGCTGTTTCATTTCTGTTTTGTTTTTACTGTATTAAATCTTAATACACACCCGCAACTGTATAGAGGTCATTGGAATATGTTCAGTTAGTTTGGGTTAGGTGTGGTCATGATTATGTATAAATATTGCTGATGTGTAGATCCAATGCACTGTGACGTATGGATCCTTCCTTCCTTCCTCTCCTTCCTTCCTTCCTCCCTCTCCCTTCCTCCCTCTCCCTTCCTTCCTCTCCCTTCCTTCCTTTCTCTTCCTTCCTCTCCCTTCCTTCCTTTCTCTTCCTTCTTTCTCTCCCTTCCTTCCTCTCCCTTCCTTCCTTTCTCTTCCTTCCTTCCTTCCTTTCTCTTCCTTCTTTCTCTCCCCCTCTTCTCCCTTCCCCCCCAGGTACTAGAGGATTGTCTGTGAGACAATCTATTTTACTGAAATGTGCCTTTTGCCAAGGATATGTTTATGGGCTGTTATTATATTGGAACAGTTAGTTAGTAATATTTAAAATGTATAATTTCATTGAGCATTTTGATAGAAGTGCAACTAAGCCAATTTTAAAAACAAAATTGTGTGTATTAGAAGTGTAGTGTAAAAATAAAATTTGTTTTGATTAACGTTGAGTACTTTGACCAGCAAATTGCATCTGGAATGCAACACCTTACACATACCTTTAAAATAGGAAAAAGTTAGGGTTTAGACTATCGTAATATATTTTGGGGGGATTTGATCTGGTCTGTAACAATTGACATATAGTGTTTATGGACTGTCTCAGAATTAGAATTTAAGTAATTTATCAAAATCTCCATTAAAGCTAGAACATAAAGAAAAGTATTAATTTTGTAGATAACACAGTATTTAAATTGGAATAACAGAACCGGTATCTTGACCTCAGGTTTAAACTAAACAAATAACACTCTTCAGTCCAATAGGATCAACTATATATTTTCCGAGTGTCATAGCTTCTTCTTAGTCCTATACAGCCTTAAAGTAGAGATTTCACCACCCACCCCTAGCTCCCAGTCACCCTCCCCAACCAATCCCTGACAACCTCACACAATCGCCTCCTCTTCCTCCTTCTCCACATCTGTGCACCTGTGACACTCAGGTCAGACCCATCCCTAACTAAAGGTGTCCCTGATCTTGGCCTCAGCTAAATGTGACCCCTGTGACAACCTCATTTGCCCTACTCACTAGTGAGCTTATTAACAACCAGCATGGGAGAGAGCCAATTTGGGATTGGTCCTAAACCCCCAGCCCCTGTGACTGAGTTTTCCAAGATGATTTGAGGACTTTCAGGGGCAGATCTGCCCATTACACCTGTGTTTTGAGAGTATTGGCTACTGGTGCATTTGCAATTGACCATTGGCAATGTGCAATATCAATTCAAAAGCTACACTTTTAAACATTTTTGGTAGTTTCAAATATAGGATAATGAACTATCCTATTCATTCATTCTCTGCTCTTAGTGCATTTTTATATATCTTCTGTGCAAATTACCTTCCACCATTCCAACTTGTCAAATTTTCAGTTTTGGCTCCTGTATGGCAATAGGTAGTTATATTTATTTTAGGTTACAGGGTTGGCTTTCGGTTTATAGTTGTTGAGAAAACAAATCTCTTGATTTTCTTTTTCAACCAGGGTATTGCTACTGGAAAGTATCATGCTGGGCTGCTTACCAATAGTGAAGAATGGGAGCAAGCCTGTGTAAAAGCTGGGCAGAATAGTGGTGATCTTGTGCAGCCAATGGTGTATTGTCCTGAATTGCATTTCAGCGAATTTACTTCTGCTGTGGCAGACATGAAAAATTTTGTGTCGGTAAGTTAATAATGACACCAACTAACCAAATGGGCAACTTTGGTTGGTTTGGGCTGATTTTGTATATTATTTGTTCTTTTAGTTTTGTTTGGATTCTCTTTAAGACATTAATGTTCGGTTCAGATCAACTGTTTCTGTATCATTTTGCAAAGTAGAATATAGTGTAAAATGTCACTGAAAAATTAACTGGTCAATCCAGTCATACCTAAATTTCCTGAACCTTTTCTGTACCCAGGAAACTAAACAGCTGTTCTCGACTTATATGTTACTAATGTTTGTATTGGTTATCATGAAATTGACATCAGTTCAAGATGGTAGCATCTGCGGAGCAGGGGATGAATGTTTCAAGATAAGCCCTTCATCAAGATTGAGGATCCCTTGTGGCCTGAGGGGTCTGAGAGTTAAAGGGGAGGTTGGTGGTGGGGAGTAACTGGGAAAGCAATGGGGAGTGAAGGTGACAGGTGGGAAGGAAGATGGACAAGTAGGACAGTTTAGGAGGATGGTGATGAGTTGAAGAGTCGGATCTGCGATAAGATGGAAGGAGGGGAAATAAGGAAACTGGTGAAATTCACATTGATCCTGTAAGGTTTGAGAGTCCGAGTTAAAAGATGAGGCGTTCTTCCTCCAGGCGTCGGATAGTTGGAGTTTGGTCGTGGAGGAAGCCCAGACTTACATGTCATTGTCGGAATGGGAGGGGGGTGGTTAGTGTTCGGCCACAGGGCAGTGGGTTTGTTTGGTGCCTGTGTCCCAGAGATGTTCTATGGGGAAGGTAGGGCCGATCAGGGATAGTGTAGGAAACTTGTGCTTGGAGTCTGAGCAGATAGGGGAAGGCCTAATTGAGTTTTTTGCTTCAGTTTTCACTAAGGAAAGGGATCTTGTTGTGAATGAGAACTTTGAGGAGCTTGAACAGATCAAGATTGATGAAGTTGATGTGCTGGACATTTTGGCAAACTTTAAGATTAATATGTCCCCAGGACCAGACAAGATTTATCCCTAGGCTGCTCCGGGAAGCGAGAAAGGAGGTTGCTAAGCTGCTGGTGAAGATCTTTACTTGCTCACATTCCACGGGAGTCATACCGGAGGATTGGAAGGAGGCGAATGTTGTTCCTCTTTTCAAGAGGGGTAATAGGGAAATCCCTGGCGATTACAGACCAGTCAGTCTTACGTCTGTGGTCAGCAAAGTTTTGGAAAGAATTCTGAGGGATAGGATTTATGACTATTTAGAAAAGCATACCGTCATTAAAGGCAGTCAGCATGGCTTTGTGAGGGGCAGGTCGTGCCTCACAAAAATCTTATTGAGTTCTTTGAGGAGGTGACAAGACAGGTTGATGAAGGTTGAGCAGTGGATGTGGTGTATATGGACTTCAGCAAGACTTTTGATAAGGTTCCCCGTGGTAGGCTCATTCATAAAGTCAGGAAGTATAAGATACAGGGAGATTTGGCTATCTGGATTCAGAATTGGTTGGCAGACAGAAGGCAGAGAGTGGTTGTAGATGGAAAGTATTCTACTGGAGGTCAGTGTTGAGTGGTGTCCCGCAGAGCTCTGTTCTTGGGCTCTGCTTTTTGTAGTTTTTATAAATGACTTGGATGAGGAGATTGAGGGGTGGGTTATTAAAATTGCAGATGACCCAAAGATTGGAGGTGCTTTTGATAGTATCGAGGGCAATTGCCGGCTGCAGGATGCAGAGAAATGGCAGATGGTGTTCAACCTAAATAAATGCAAAGTGATGCATTTTGGAATGTCAAACTCGAATGCTGAATATATGATTAAAGACTGGATTCTTGACAGTGTGGAGGAACAGAGGGATCTTGGTGTTCAAGTAAATAGATCCCTCAAAGTTGCCACCTGAGTGGATAGGTTTGTTAAGAAAGCATATGGTGTTTTGGCTTCCATTAATAGAGGGATCGAGTTTAAGAACAGCAAGGTTTCGTTACAGCTGTACAAGTCCCTAGTGAGACCACACTTGGAATATTGTGTCCACTTCTGGTTGTCCTACTATAGGAAAGATATAGAAGCTTTGACGAGGGAGCAAAGAAGGTTTTCCAGGATGCTGCCTTATGAAGGGCTTGCCTTATGAAGACAGGTTGACTAAGCTCAAACTTTTCTCTCTGAAGAGAAGGAGGAAGAGAGGTGACCTGATTGAGGTATACAAGGTAATGAGAGGCATGGATAGAGTCAATAGTCAGAGACTTTTCCCCAGGGCAGGATTGACTGGCACGAGGGGGTCATAGTTTTGAGATACTAGGAGAAAAGTATAGAAGAGACATCAGAAGAAGGTTCTTTACACAGAGAGTTGTGAATGCATTGAATGTGTTGCCAGCGGTGGTGGTGAAAGCAGAATCATTAGGGGCATTTAAGCGACTGCTGGACATGCACATGGATAGCAGTGAGTTGCGGGGTGCGTAGATTAAGTTATTTTATTTTACATTAGGATTAATCCTCGGCGCAATATTGTGGGCCAAAGGGTCTGTTCTGTGCTGTACTTTGCTATATTCTATGTTTTCTGAAATGTTCTGCAAGTTGGCGTCCTGTCTCCCCAATGTAGAGAAGATTGCATCGGGAGCAATGGACACAGTAGCTGACATGTGTGGAAGTCTAGGTAAATCTCTACATGGTGGTGAGGAGGGAGGTGGGTGCGTAGATTTTGTACTTCTTGCGATGGCAGTGGCAGGTGCCAGGAGTGTGATGTGGGCTAGTAGTGGGTGTGGACCTAACAGGGAATCCGAGGAGGGAATGGTTTCTGCGGAACGCAGGTAGGCGTGGGGAGGGAATATGTCCCTGGTGATGGTGTCTGTTTGTAGTTGGTGGAAATGGCGGAGGATGATTCGATCTATCTGGAGATTGGTGTTGTGGAAGGTGAGGATCGTGGGGGGTGTTCCGTCCTTGTTTCGCTTGGAGGGGTGGGGTTCAAGGGCGGAGATGTGGGAAGTGGAGGAAATGCGATAGAGGGCATTGTCGACCATGTGGGAGGGGAAATTGCGGTCTTTGAAAAAGGAGACCATCTGGGGTGTTCTATGATGGAACTGGTCTTTCTGGGAGCAGATGTGGCAGACGCGGAGGAATTAGGAATAAGGGATAGCATTTTTACAGGAGGCATGGTGGGAGGAGTTGTAGGCCAGGTAGTTTTGGGAGTTGGTGAGTTTGCAGTAATTGTCCGTGTTGAATCAGTTGCCAGAAGTTGAGGTGAAGAAGTCCATGAAGGGGAGGAAGGTGTCTGAGATGGTCCAGGTGAAATTGAGGTTCACCATGGCTACCCCTTTGGTATGGGGGAATGAGGGAGGATTCAAAGGAGAATCCAGACCAAAGAGGTAGCCTTGGGCACCAACATGGGCCGCGGCTATGCCTGCCTCTTTGGGTATGTGGAACAGTCTGTCTTCTGCAGCTATATCGGCACCACTCCTCCACTACATCGGTGACTGTTTCGGCACCACCTCATGCTCCCATGAGGAGGTTGAACAGTTCAGCAACTTCACTAACACCTTCCACCCCGACCTCATGTTCCCCAATCTTGAGGGTCACAATGGAGGAGCCTAGATAGTGGATAGTAACTACCTATTTTAGCCAAGAGATGAATATCCTGGAGCTTGGAGTCAAGTTATGCTTGGAAAGGTTTGAGAGGAATTGAGAAGTTATTTGGCAGGGGGCTCTCTGCTTAAAAGTAAAGTAGAGACCGTCAGTGCATTTTAAGAAGCATTCAGGTATGTAGGTAAATTGCTGTTACCTATAATGTCCAAATGCTTGAAAGTGGGATTATGTTCAAGACGTTATCTCTAAATTACATGGCCGTGCAGCCTCTCTGATCAGCATGCTGACTCATTGGCTTCCGTTTTCGCTCCCATGCACAGACCTCAGGCATTAGTGCAGCAGAAAAACTAATTAAAGGGAACATTGTTTGGATAGCTCTCTCTCGGGTAGCACAGGCACATGCTGTGGCGTCCTGGGCTGTAAGTTTTGTAATTTTATAAGTCCATTGATTGTCAAGTTTCTATTTTGCTTTATATTTTTATTCACAGATTTTCTATTTGAAAATGTAGAGATTGCAAAAAAAAACGCTTGTTTACAAGTGAACTGTCTGTTTGCTAAGGGAAAACAGCTCAATAGGTTTCTCTCCAGTATAATCTAATTGTTTCATTACAGGATCGAGCCAATGCTATGAGTTCATGTGCGGGCTTGTTTATTGAAGCTCATATTGGTTTTGATTGGCCAGGCATCTGGGTGCATATTGACATGGCTTCACCAGTTCACACTGTAAGTAATTGTAGTTTATCTTTATGCAATAGTTGCATATTATGAGTTTTGGCTGCACTCAATCAACCTCTAGTACTATACTCAAACTGCATCAGATGGATTGATTTATTTTTATCTTCAAGTGCAAAATGTGTCTGACCAAAATGTTTTTGTTTTGTAATTTCATGTATTTATTAGATGTTTGTACGCATCTTATGTCTATGGTGGTGGTGTTCAATCACATTTCAGTAACTACCTCTATATTATGATTAAATAGTCAATTAAAACTCATTAAGGATGACAGGAGAAATCAAAACTCAGAGCTGCAGCACATCAGAATTCCTGGAGCTTTGATCCAGTATATGAGCCAGAGACTGAGCTGCAGCACATCTAGGTGAGAGAAAGTAACTTGGATGCTTTGTGTCTTTCAGATAGGATCTTCTGTTTTGGTCATACTCAAGATGAGTGTGACTAAGGTAGATAAGTAAGATAGATTTGGGTACCCAGACAACAGGAGCACGAAGCTGCAGTTTTTACAGCTGTTCATCTGTGAGAGCTGTTGGTTGGATGAACTAACTGACCATAGCAATGTGATACAGGAAGCCATCCAATTAAGGGGAACATAAAGGGATCTTCTAGTACAGTACAGAGAGTGTGATTGACACTGTTCTCTGCAACAAAATGTGAGTGAATAGGCCATGCTGCCTGCCCGGTGCCAGGTTTCAGGACTGGATAAGAGAATTCTGATTCATGGGACACTGGTACTAAGACTCAGAAAGTAGACGGGCAGCACGGTGGCACAGTGGTTAGCACTGCTGCCTCACAGCGCCAGGGACCTGGGTTCAATTCCCGCCTCAGGCGACTGACTGTGTGGAGTTTGCACATTCTCCCCGTGTCTGCGTGGGTTTCCTCCGGGTGCTCCGGTTTCCTCCCACAGTCCAAAGATGTGCGGGTCAGGTGAATTGGCCGTGCTAAATTGCCCGTAGTGTTAGGTAAGGGGTATATGTAGGGGTATGGGTGGGTTGTGCTTCGGCGGGTCGGTGTGGACTTGTTGGGCCGAAGGGCCTGTTTCCACACTGTAAGTCTAATCTAATCTAATCTAGACTGCACTGTTAGAGCAATCTACGCCTCAACTGTGCTGGGGCTGGTGTTCTAGGGGGCTGCATAACTCGGGAAGTAGAGAAGGTTTTTGATGAAATACTGGGGACAAGGGAAGATGGAGTGAATCAAAGTTTAGAGCTGAGGTAAAAGAGAAAGGGATATGGTAAACAGATTGTGACAGGAAGAGATACAATGTACATATCAGAGTAAATCAGATGAGGTTAGAGGTCACAAGAATAATAAAAGGATGAGATTAATGACTGTGTCTATCTGCTTGCACGTAGCATTCAGAACATTAAAATAAACTGTTAATAAAAAGGGATAAGTGCGATCTGACAGTTATAACAGAGGTATGACTGCAGAAAGACATGGATTAGGATCTAAATGTTTAAGGAAATAGGACATTTGGGAAGGAAGCGAAGCTTGGGAAAAATGAAGGAGTGGTTTTGGCAATTAATAATGGCATCAGCACAATATAAAGGGATGATTCACGTTTAGGAAACTAGGATGTAAAGTTCTAAAGAAGAATCATAGTCCAGACTCAAAATCTTAACACATTTTCTTTCTGTGCTGATGCTACCAGACCTGCTGATTTTGTGCAGTGTTGTCTGTTTGTTTCAGATTTCCGGCATCTGCAATAGTTTGCTTTTATTGTAGAAGCAGTTTGGGTTGAGATGAGAAATGGGAGAAGTAATTAATCACTTATGGAAGTGTCATTGAGCTCCCTAACAATAACCACATGTTAGGGTGAAGTGTAGAGGTAGAAAGGTACGAAGATTATCGTGGAGGATTTTAGTTTACATATGAAAAATTAGTGAGCAAAAATAGCCTTAGTGAGTTCATGGGATAGTTTCATAGAACAGCATTTTCTGGAGCTGACCAGAGGTCAGGCTATACTAGACCTGGTAGTGTGCAACAAAAATGACCTCAGTAAAGGCACTACTTGATAGCAGCAATATGATAAATTATACATTCAGTTTGAGAAAGAGAAGTGGGTCCAAGATTCATATTTTAAACTTAAATAAGGGACATCATGAGGCTATGAAAGTAAAGCTAGCTGAAGTAACTAATTAGGGTCAATAGATGTGCAGTGTTGAATATTTAAAGGGATATTTTAGAATATACAGGATATTCCAACAAGGGAGAAAATTTCCAAGGAGAAGTGCAAAAAGTAAAAGATAATTTGATACTTAAAGAAAAAGCCTTTAATTGTGCAAAGATGTGTGGCAGGCCAGAATATAAAACAATGACACAGAATGACTGAAAGATTAAGTGAAAAATCAGAGTATGAGAGAATGCTAGCTAGAAATATAAAAACACCTAGTATGAGTTTCCATAGATATTTAAAAAGGTGAAGCATTAACAAACTGAGTGTTAGTCTTGTTGAAAGTGAGTCTGGGGAATTAACATTGGCTGATCTATCGATTGGTCTTTACTGCAGAGAATACAAGTAATATCTCAAATAGTTGTAAGTCAGGAAATTGAAAGGACAAAGGAAATCAAGAAAGTTATAGTCACTAGCTAAGTAGTACTGAGCATACTGTTGTGTTTTGACAAATCTTTGGTCCTAATGGATTTCATTCTGGGTCTTAGAAGAAGTAATTAATGAGATAGATAAGTTGGTTTTCATTTTCAGAGATTCTCTAGATTTGGGGACCACATCGTTAGGGCAAAAGATGGGAAATGTAACTTGCTTATTCAAAAAAAACCAGGAAACTTCAGGCCTGTTAGCATAGCAGCTTTCATGATAGAAATTGTTGGAAAATACAAGTATATTAGGCAGCGTCAGCTTGATTTTTTAAAATGGAAATCAATTGAGTCCTATTTATTAGAGTTCTTTGAAGAAATAATACATGCTGTGTTTGAAGGGAATCTGGTGGATGTACTGTACTAAGATTTCTACAAGGCATTTGATAAGGTGCCCAAATCAAAATCATTATTGCAGAAAATAAAGGCAAATGGTGTGGAGGGTAACATATTTACTTGGAAAGAAGAGTGTCAAGATAACGTGGAAAATAAATGGAATATAATGGGGTTAATATGAGATTATCCATTTTAGTAGGACAAATAAAAAAAATGCCTATTACTTAAATGATGATAAGTTGTAGAGCTCTGAGATACAGTGTGTCTTGTGTGTCCCAGTAAATGAATCACAAAAGGCTAGCAAGTAATTAGAAAAGCTATTGTTATTCTTGTGAGGAAAGTGAATACAAAAGTAGGGATCTAATGCTTTTGTCACACAGGATATTGATGAGACTATATTTAGAATACTGTGTGCAGTAGTGCCCCTCCCCTGCAGCAAAAGACCTGGATTCAAGTCCCAACTGCTCCAGAGGTGTGTAATAAATCTGTGAACAAGTTGATTTGGGAAAATAAAGTAGGTTCATATCCTTGTTTAAGAAAGGAGGTAAATATTTTGAAGGCAATTGTGAGGAAGGTTACGAGGTTAGTACCTGGAATGGGGTGGATTGTCTTATGAGGAACAGGCTTGGCTGTATCCCGTAGAGTTTAGAAGATAGAGAGATTACTTGATTGCAACATGTAACATCTTGAGGGGTCTTGACACTGTATGCAGAAAGAATGTTTCTTCTTTTGGGAGAACTTAGAACCACTTTCAAAGAAAAATCAGGGGTCCATTTTAGACATATGAAACCTTTCTCTGAGGGTCTTTGGAAGTGCCTTCTCCAAAGGTGGTGGAAGAACAGCTTTTGAATATTTTTTAAGTCAGCGGTGGATAGATACTTAGTTTTTGGGAATAAGCAGGAATGTGGAGTAATCAGATCAGCCTCAATTTTATTGAGTAGTGGAGCAGTCTTGACAGCTAAGTGGACTGTTCCTGCCCCTAACTCTTGTGTTCTGTTTTCAAACTCTTTCTACATTTTTTTTTGTTTCCTGTTTGGTGAATTGTGATTAATGATCTGAGAAAGCACAAGGTGCCTTGAATTCCAAAGTGGGTCCAAGTGCATAGAATCATAGTCATAGTCATAGAGATATAGAGTTCGTATTCATATACTCCTAAGTATGTGATCCAGATGCCTTTTAAATGTTGTGATTGCACCACCTTTTACCACTTTCTCTGGGAGCTCATTCCATACCCACATTACCCTCTTGGAAAAAGTTGTTCCTTAGGTTCCTTTTATATCTTTCTCCTCTTATCTTAAACATATGCCTTCTAGTTTTGGACTCCTCCACTCTGGAAGAAATACCTTGGTTATTTATTATAATTTTATAAACCTCTATAAATTCACCGCTCAGCCTCAGATGTTCCAGGGAAAATAGCGCCAGGCTATTTAGCTTCTTCCTATACCTCAAACCCTTTAACCCTGCAACATCCGTGTAAATCTCATCTGCACCCTTTCAAGTTTCACAACGTCCTTCCTGTAGCAGGGAGACCAGGTTCACTAAGACAGATAGGCTTAGCGCACTGTAGTTGGAACTGGGGAGAACCTGAGGCAGTTGTGGTGTCAATTATTGGTTGGGGTATTTCAGAATGTTTTGAATGGCTTACGCAAGGAGTAAAGTGGAACATTTAAATTTAGAGTAAATAGTGACCAGTGTGTATGAAGTCACCGTGTACTACAAAAGCAAAGTGAAGTTTAAGTTTCAATTAAGTATTATATTGGCATTTCAAATCTACAAAACTATTTTAGTCTCAAATGCCTAGAACTTTGAATTGTGTTGAAGTTTCACAAGGTAATATTGCATGCTGCAAATGATTCTTTTTTATTGAACAAGTAGTTTAATTTATTGCTTTCATAAAGGATTTTAGTTGCTCGAGATTGTCTTATGAAGAGAGTTTGGGCGTGCTCAGCTTTTCACACTGGAGAGAAGGAAGAGAGGTGACTTGATAGAGGTGTGCAAGGTAATGAGAGGCATAGATAGAGTAGATAGCCAGAGACTTTTCCCCAGGGCATAAATGGCTGTCACAAGAAGTCATCATTTTAAGGTGATTGAAGGATGGTATAGGAGATGTCAGAGGTAGGTTCTTTACGCAGAGAGTGGTTGGTGTGTGGAATGCACTGCAAGGGATGGTAGTAGAGTCAGAGACATTAGGGACATTTAAGCAACTGCTGAACAAGCACATGAACGACAGAGAGGTGTGTAGGTAGGTTGATCTTAGATTAAGAAATGCTTGGCACAGCATCGTGGGCTGAAGGGCCTGTACTGTGCTGTACTGTTTTATGTTCTGTAATAGTGGATAATTATGAATTGTTCTCTTTGTTGGACAAAATCTTTTGGTGCACTTTGTACTTTTTGGCAGTTATTTTAAGAGGATCATCCATAAGAACATAAGGAACGGAATGGGCTGTGTACTCTTTGAACATGCTTTGCAATACAGTAAGGTCATTCCAGATCTTCCATCTCAATCTTACTCAATCTATCCCTATATTCCTCATTTGCTTTAATGTGCAAAAATCTCTCAATTTTAGTCATGAATATACTGACTAATTGAACATCCACAGTTCTCTAAATAATCCCAAATATTCACAAGCCTCTGGGTGAAGAAATATCTCCGTTTTTTTTCAGTTCCATTGCAGTTGGTTTTTATGTTTCTTTGGACATTGAAAGAAGAGTTTGCGAGCAGTAAAACTAATGTTTGCACTTTTTTCATCAGGGAGCGCGTGCTACAGGCTATGGAGTAGCACTACTGCTGGCATTGTTTGGTCGTGCAACAGATGATGCATTATTGAACTTTGTTTCACCAGTTGGTGTTAACTTTGCTGCAGAAAGTGATGCTACAATGGAAAATTGCTGCAAAAAGAGACGACTGGTATAAATTCTGCCTGAGGTTATGTTCATTGTTTATTGTACAGATTTGGATGTAGAAAACCACTGAACTGGTGTGAGCCATATCTGTTGAATTATGCTTTAGGGTAGATGCTGTGTGAATTTAAATACTAAAAGCTGTATTCATGATGGTGTACATTTGCTAGATGCCAACATTTTTAGACATAAATTAGGTCTCGTTTCAAATGTTAAATTTCAAATGGTGCAGAAGGAATCTGTTATTTTGGCTTTATTATCTTAACGTGATTTATTGATGTGCAAAAGTTGCAACTTCTCACATAACCTAAATCTAATTCTTCAAGCACTGCCTAGGATATCATTATCAGTTTGACTTGGCCTAATTTGCTACACATTTATTAAAAAGTCCTTGATCACATTGGTGTCTATCCATCTTGTGGTCAGGTTTTACAGAATTTGTAGTTTTGCCTGTAAATTGATTGTGAATCACTTAATCTTTGCTCGTCATCCTCTACTCCTATGTCATTTTAATCAAGATCTGCCCTAATGTCGGATGGCACCAGAGCTTGCGTTCAGCTCTAACTCATTATAATGAGAAAGGGTGATGGGGCAGTCCTGTTATGTTCTGAGGCAAAGCTAAAGGGTTAACACTGAATGTAACAAAGCAAAGCTTTTGTTTCACATTTATTCCGATATTTTGACAAGACTATAGTGCTAACCTTCTGCTTCCATAATACTTGGTGATGGTGCTGTCTTCAGAAGTCACTTCATACAAAATGCTAACAATGTTTTTTTAGTTGTCTACTGTCCAGTTTGGTAACCGCGTCTTCTAGGCTAACGTGGTTGTTTTGCCAACTGAATGCGTGTCCTTAAAACCAAAAGTACTCCATTGAACACAATGGGGGCAGAGTTGTGGTTGACAATGTGCCCCAATAAAGAATGTCTCAATGGATGCGTAGTATTAATCTAACTGTGTTTGTATCCTGGAGTCTTCATATGCAGAATTCTCATGTTAGCCTGTGATTCAGGTTTTGCAGTTCCTCCTTTGTCAGCACAGGGATAATCACTGTTGAGAAATCACTAAAACAGTGGAGTAAGGGGAGGTACCCAACTCAAGGTTCTGTGTGAATGAGGAGATTGACATATTTTCAAAAATATTAAGCCAGTTTGGTTAGAATATATTTTTCCCATGGTACAAATAAATCTGCACCTTGCATTTGCCTTCGTCTTCAAATTGCCCTCACGTTTAAGAATGCTATGTGTCTTATCAACCTTATTAAACTGACTTGATTGATGCCTTGAATATGCATCTTTTAGGAAACCATTTTGTGTGTACTGTAGCTAAAGATCATGAAGTTTTAAAATAACAAATATAAGCACTGTTAATCAATTGAAAATCCAGATGGGAGTTTTGCTAAATGTTGTAATGCCTTTAATCCTAACATGGTGGTTATTATATTTTGGACAAAGGTCAGGGCTTTTACTGCTATGAAACGTATGTATTTTGGAAACTGCTGTTAGCTAGATTTGCACAATGGTGTCCATAAAACTTCGATGAACTTTTGAGATCAATATATTGTTTTCAAGGTGACTCAAGCTCTATCTTTTTCCCTGTCACAAAAAGACAAGAAGAAAATGGAATTATCAGGGTTTTTTTGTGTTCATGATGGAAAAATTCAGACCTCAATTCACCTTGTAGGCAACATTTGTAATCTCCCAAAGATATAGGAGTGTTGCTAAATTTATATTTAGAGAATGAATTTGTCTAATTATTTCTAGAATAGCTAAAATGATCTTATCAAATTTTTGTAATGATAATCTTGCGTCTACCTCGCAAATACTTATTATTTTTATATATTTTTATGTATTTGAAATTATGTACATAAAGTAATTTCACATTTTACAAGACTTTTCTGTATCTTCAATGAAGCTACTATTTTGATCATTACTGGCACCAAGGACAGGACTTTTTCAATGACAAGGATATTGGGTAGGTAATGGCCTTGCAATGCACTGCATTTTCTGAATGCTTCCTTCCCCCCCCCCCACTACCCATCCCTTCCAAAAAGTCTGAATGGTCCTAGTTAAGTCATCCTAGATTGCTAATAAATCATCATTAACCTTTCCAACCAATATAAACCACGTTATATTTCACAGAAATTCATTGTCCCACTCCTAGTTTCAAACTGATATTTTGTTGTTTTAGAAATTACATTATTGTAATAAATCCTTTCCAAAAATAAATACTCGCTCCTTTAAGAGTGAGATGGTTTGTTAGGATTTAAATAGTTTAGGTTTTGTAGAGATCGTCTTCATTAATATGCTTTTGCTATAGAAAGCCCGGGTGCATTATGAAATTTTAACCAATTCTCTAAATCCCCAGGTAACTTTAAAATAAACATGCAAGAAAAACAAATGCAGATCAAGCAACTTAAAATGAAAGCACCTAATCATTACTCAAATTTACTGGTGAGAGAAAATCCATTTTTCAAGAAATTTTATTGAAAATGTTCATCACTTAGTGAGATGTTTTAGAAACAAATATAAAACAGGGACATATTTCCACTGGTAACTGTTGACAGCAGGGTCAGAATTATGGGTTTGGGAGACAGCGTCCTGCACAGAGGGAAACCAGAGTAATCCAACTAGAAGCGAAGCTTATTGCATAATTTCTAAACTAATTTCAGTATTCCAGAAGTTTATGAATGAATGGGAAATATAAATACACCTTAACACAATGTAGTACTGAAATCTATTGAGGAATAACATAACTCGTGTTATACAAAACTTCGTTTTACAAACTGCTATCGTTCATTTTCAGAAATATCCATTTAAAATCATCTGAAACAGTGCACGCTAGGGTCAGAACGAGCAGCTAAATTGTCGATACATAGGATCAAAAATGTTACTTTGTTTCAATAAACAAGGTTAAGGTAATTACACAAATTCAAAGGGAAAGCTATAGTTCCCCCTCCCCCATTCTACATAGGAATGCATTGCAATTCCTACTCTTAAAAGATGAAAAGTTCTTAACATTTGCATATGAAAATTCTTTCGCACATGAGTGCTTCTTTGAAACAGATAATTATAAAATGGTTTTCAAGGGTTACCTTAACTGTAATATTGCAGGTTATAGAGTTTTGCAAGTTTACGTAGCTACATTTTCTTTTTCAGTTTTAACACTATAACACAGTTTTTGAAACTTGGAGTGTGTCCTTCCTGACCACCAGTTATTTTTCTCATGGTCTTTTCTTCATGCATATTATTACTCAGGTACTGAATCTTTTGCCCAGATCCTCTTGAGAACATGGAAGTAAACATTTATTTTAAAAATGATTAAGCCTGAACTCCAGTGCTATTTAAATATGATGTAAGGAATTGGAAAACACTATATAGTGAGTCCCAAAAGCTTTAACAATTGAACTGTCTTGTGATTGTGTAATAGCTGGTCAGCTACTGTATTAGATAATTCAATGGAGAAACTGCAAACTAAATATCAACCGCTGTGAACTGAGCTGGCTTCTCTAAGTAACAATATATATGAAACAGAATGATTGCCTTAAGAACTAACCATTTATCTTTTGCAAAGCACAAGTTGAAAAATAATTCTACATCTGTACACTGCAACATTATACTGGAAATACCCTTGCTGCAACAGTGAATTAATTTTTATAGAATTTCCAAATCTTTTGATTTTTAAAGATTTGTTGATTGTGCTTTGATTCTAATCCTATCAATAATACTATGACCTAGAAATATCTCATCATTTTGAATCTTTAATCATATTTGCATTTTGGAAAGTCAATAAAATCAATGTTAAAATACATCAGACTGATGTTTTGCCCTGTACTCCTGCAATAGGATTATGGATGCTTCAACGGTCGTAGCAATAGCAATTTGCATGTGGAAATATGTAATCAAAGATCAAAATTTATCATAAATCTGCAATACAGAAGTCCAGACTTTCTAGCAGGCAATTTTTGTTGTTAGAATATTATGCAATATTGAATGGTTCCACAACATCCTTTTATTTTGACTCCAGTTATTTCTCACATTCTATATACTGTGCTCAACAATATCTTCTTTAAAGATTAATTTAGAATATAAAGACAGAAACTATTAGCTGTGGAACTTGATCATGCTACCATCTTCATCACTGCTGTGCACATTTAGGTATGAAAATAACATTGAAGTGCACAAATATTTAGGTCGAGTTTGAGATCTAAACTGGATCTCAGTCGGGCCTTTTCTTTCTGTTCAGTGCTAATGAACAAACTTTATTTGTTTAATGCACGTTGTACAAAAACTAGAGTGACACAATATATGCTTGCTCCAACCTAGTGTGCAACACCATGGGAGTCATGATTATTTCCCTGACGGACTCTCATTAAGTTCTTGATAATGGTCAAGCTGTCATGGGCAGTAAAACACACAACATGGATTCTGACAAGAAGGAATAGCCTTGGACCTTCAGAAATTTGCACTTCCTGATAATCAGATTGGTACAAGCAGTAACAAGGCTATAAGTTGTCCATGTTCCCAAATGACACATCTCATGGGTAAAAGGGAGGGGTGTTTTAGAGGTAGCAAAATTTGGAATGAAAATCCAGTTATTATTAATTTTCTGCCCTTCACAAAAAGTAACTGATAAAGCTATGGGGCTAGCAATGAAGTTGAATTCTGAATATTTTGCTGACCTTAAGTTTCAAGTGTTCTCACTGGTATCATCTGGATCATCTTAGAGCAGCATTTGCTTGAGGAAGTTTTTATAAGGGAATGAAGTTACAGAAGGCACACAAAAGCCTTTGGTAAATGAACATTTTTCCTGAGAAAGATCACTGAGATGGTGATACTTTTCTTTTGACTGTACAAATAAAATAAGGCATTCAAAACAGATTGTCAAATTATCTTCCTTGCTCAAGCCAGTCAGTATTAGCTTATACCACTGGAGACCTGTGATATCCAAGAATTCCAATACATTGGTGATGTCCCCATTATTTTGGCAGCATTGTCACACCAGGTTCTATTCCTCTGTGTCTGGGTAATAATGACAGCAGATTACATGTTCCAAAATCATTGCATCGCATAGAGAAATGTAAAGGGACTGATAAAGATAATGCCTGCAAGGATGGTAAGCATTTCAGAAGCCCTGATTTTGGCTGTAGTAAAAATAGAAAGAAACTGGATTCAGTTCCGACAGGATTGTTTCCACAATATGGTGCTGAATGTTAGAACAAGCACCGATCTTTAGTATCAGCAAAGACTGTAGGCAGAGAAGACTTGAGGAACGTGCGACTGCCTGCGCTCCATAAGGAAAAGCTGCTGTCACTATTGTGAATAGCTTGGCTTTTCAATGACATTGTGCTTTTGTTTTATTTTCAGAAAAATACCTCTGTCCACATCAGCAGAAGCTTTCATTTTGTCTTTTCACGTGTCCATTTGATCATAGTTTCTGGTGATCTATACAAGAAAATGAGCTTGGCATACAGATCCTCTTCTAACTCCAGTTCTCCAGTCTCTCGAACCAGGAAGATATCTGTACATAATTTTAAAATTCGGTCTACATTTGGCAGTTCTTCGAACATGATGTCATGAGAGATCCCACTGAAAAACTCACGTACAAACTTCCCAATGACCAGTACAACTGATGCATACAAACCCATGATGCTGAAAAGTAACAAAAATAGTATCAAACATTTGGTAGACAAAAACAATTCAGAAAAAAACTGAGTTGAAAAGAATGTGAGCCTAGCAATTTGGCTATGTGACATTTAAGTTGAGGGTGCTAAACAGCCTCCTAAACATCTGTGACAGATAGGAAGTATTAGCTTATTATGAGCCATGAAATATGTCATCAACCAAATTGGTAAAAATCAAAAATTTAGCATGGAATGCCCATGTATTCAACAGTTGATAGTTCCTTTATATATTCAATAAATGCCTGATGCCTATTTAAGATTTTCATTGTAACACTGACCATCAGTTAGAATCTGGAAGACCAGGACTAAGGCCCCAACTAATTAAATACGATTTTTAAAGGTCCTAACCTAAAAGTGAAGTTGCAGCTACTCTCACCCAATTAGCATTTACTAATTTCCATGGAGACCAAATCTGATCTCTAACATCATCTGAGTTCCTTCAAAACAAAAATCTGCCACTCTTACTAACTTGCAACACTTATTAACTTGAGAATTGTTCTTTGTTCTAAGCTCTTAAAGTGAATAATGTAATAAATCCATCCTTTTTATTCCTTATTCGGTCTCTATCTTCCACCACCGTGTGGGGAAACTAACATTTCCCCTCTGACTCTTCCTACATTTTAACAATTATCATCTTGTAGCAACTTTGAAATGCCACTTGGGAGACTGACAAGTCACCACCTTTCACCAGAATAAAATTATGAAATAGTCACAGCACAGGAGGATAGTACCATGGTGTGTTTGCTCTGCAAAGTTTACTAGTTCAATTACCTGCCCTTTTCCCATTACTCTACAATACCTTTCTCTTCAGGTGTCATCAAATCCCTTATTGAAAACCCAACATGTAAGCCTTTACCACACCAGATAATGTATCCCAGGTCCTAAACATTTGTTGCACGGCATAGCTTTCTCACGTTGCATGCATTCTACCAATAATTTCAAATCGCTGTCCACTGGTACTTGCAATAGAAACAATTTCTTTCTATTTGGACCGTCATTATTTTATGCACTTCTTTTAAATCTTCTTTCATCTTTCTCTATTAAGAACCTCACTTGCCACAATCTATCTTGAAAGGGTTCAGAAAAGATTTACAAGGGTGTTGCCAGGGTTGGAGGATCTGAGCTACAGGGAGAGGTTAAACAGGCTGGGGCTGTTTTCCCTAGAGTGTCGGAGGCTGAGGGGTGACCTTATAGAGGTTTACAAAATTATGAGGGGCATGGATAGGATAAATAGACAAAGTCTTTTCCCTGGGGTTGGGGAGTCCAGAACTACAGGGCATAGGTTTAGGGTGAGAGGAGAAAGATATAAAAGAGACCTAAGATGCAACTTTTTCACACAGAGGGTGGTACGTGTATGGAATGAGCTGCCAGAGGATGTGTGAAGGCTGGTACAATTGCAATATTTAAGAGACATTTGGATGGGTATATGCATAGGAAGGGTTTGGAGGGATAGGGGCCGGGTGCTGGCAGGTGGGACTAGTTTGGGTTGAGATATCTGGTCGGCATGGACAGTTGGACTGAAGGGTCTGTTTCCATGCTGTACATCTCTCTGACTCTATAACTGAAGTTCTTCACAGGAATCATTCTCAGTGTTTTTTGTGCATTTTCCATAAAGCCATGGTCAGAATTAAACACTGTAATGCCAGTCAAAACCAAATAGAGTTTCATGAAGTTTTTCATAACTGTTCTACTACCCTGAAAAAAATGCATTTTCAACCCAGGTCTTTCTGTTCATGCACCCCTTTTAGAATTCTGCATTATTGTATTTTGCCACCCATTGTTCTTCCTCCCAAAATATCATGGTTCTTCACATTAAATTCCACCTCTTTTCATTCCTCCAACCTGTCTGTCAGCATTAGGTCTATCACTATATTAAGAATTCAAAATATAATTGCAAATTTGAATTTGTGGTCTTTTCAACCAAGCCTAATTAATTAGTATATCTGAAAAAAAAACAATGCTAGCGAGTTTTGAGAAGATTTGTAGCTCAGGATGTAGGTTTGCTCGCTGAACACAGTCCGCCGATTTCTCAGTAACAAACCCAAACAAGCAGACAAAACACGTCCAGAAACCCTAGCCACTCTTCACTACATCAAAGACTTCTCGGAAATGACCTGCCAGACTACTCAGACCCCTTGGCATCATGAAAGACCACAAACCCACCAATACACTAAAACAGCAGTGAATGAACTTGAAAGACCTTATCCAGACAATAAGCAAAACCAATGTCATTTACAAAATACCATGCAAGAACTGTAACAAACATTACATTGGACAAACAGGCAGAAAACTAGCCACCGGGATACATGAGCATCAACTAGTCACAAAATGACATGACCCTCTCGCACTAGTATCCTTACATACAGGTAAGGAAGGACACCTCGTCGACTGGGACAACACACCCATCCTGGGACAAGCCAAACAGAGACATGCACAAGAATTCCTAGAAGCATGGCATTCCAACTGGAACTCTATCAACAAACACATTGACTTGGACCCCATTTACCACCCGCCTGAGAAAAAGAACAGGAAATGACATCACCAACCCAAAGAAACCCAAACGTATAAACAGAAAGCAGGAAACATTAGCAGTGCTTTGTCCAGAAACTCACTGAAGATGTTACCTAGTATGGTGACAAAACATCTGAAAATGAATCTTCCAGCTCAGCGAGCAAACCTACATCCAAAAAGCAATGCTGTTAGGAGCATTTCTGGGAAACTCCACTAGGTAGTGTCCTCCAGTCCAGAAAAACAGCCCTTCACTATGCCACCTGTTTCCTGTTATTCAACTAAGTTCAAACATGTGGGGGATGTAGCCACTTTATGCGATGGGACTTTTACATGGCTGGCAATTTACAACGGAACACTTAATCAAAACTCATTTAGAAGTCCATCTAAGCCTCTGGATGTTGGTTAGCTCAGTTGGTTACTGGTTTGCAGTGCAGACTGACACAAACTACTATAGGTTCAATTCCCACACCAGCTGAGATAATCGTGAAAGTCCTAGCTTTTCCACCTCTTCCCTTCATGAAGGGTTTTTACCTGAAATGATGATTTTCCTGCTCTCGGATGCCGCCTGACCTGCTGTGCTTTTCCAGTACCACACTCTCGACTCTGATCTCCAGCATCTGCAGTCCTCACTTTCACCTACCTTCAGGTTAAAGTCCAGTCATCTCCCTCTATAATGAGAGCAGCCCAACGGTCTGCTAATACTATGGTGACTTTACTTGCTTTTTGTTTCATTCACTGCATTACTTTTGTATACTACATCTATCACATTAAAACAGTCAAGTTAGTAAAACAGAATTTACCTTGAATAAAACAATTCTGGATTTCCCTAAGTATTTCACACTTGTTCAAGTGAGTTAATATTATCCCTGATATTTGTGTCTAAAACCTTTCTCACCATTAATTTTAAATAGACTAGGCTGTAGTTAATCAGCTTATTATTGCATCCTTTACTAATTTCCTAGTTCATTAACATCGGCATCATCTTCTTCCTTGGTAAAAACATACAAAGTCCTTACTAAAGTATCTTAACCTTGCTCTCCAACACCTTATTTAAATGTCATTTTGACCCCTCTATTGCCCATCTGATCGTTTACTTTTAATAACTTTCTGCTTATAGATGACTATTAAATTTAGTTTTATGTGCCTTCAGTCTCTTTTCACGCAGTTTATTTGTCTTAATTCTTTTCCTTTTTCGTGCCAACTGAACTTTTCATATTTTGCTTGATTCTTGTATTATCAACCTGATATCTGTCATAGACCAATATTATAAAAACAATGAATGCTGAAGGTCTGAAACAAAAACAGGAATTGCTGGAGGAAGTCAGCAGGTCTGGCAACGTATCTGGAGAGACAGAAGAGTTGACGTTTCAAGTGCCAGATATGACTCTCACCAATCTTCCACTATGTTTAAAAAAGTACTTTTCACTACAGCCCAATAAAAATATTAATCATTTGGACACTTAAAATGTTCAATAGTTGAAAGTGCAAGCACTTGAGATCTATTGACTTTGTGTAAATAATATTGTTGAGCTGAAAGCATATCTTAGCTTGTGTAAATAATGTGAAATTAGTCAAAAATGCAACTTAAACAGTGTCTTAAAGGAGAAAAGGCAGAGAGACAGCTCCTCTTTCAATGATAGAAGAGAATTAGTGATAGGCAAAATTCTAAAATAAGAATGAAGACGGCTCGACAATTCACAGAAGCCATGCTGGCGTTTGAGAGGAATATAGGCGTTATGTTTCATAGGCAGTTATGAAACATCAAGAAATTTCCTCCAAAGTTGAAAGGACTGGGTTTTGGTGAATAAGTGAATTCCTGCTGTCTGGCTTTGAGGATCTTGCAGCAATATTGGAGGAAGTTTAATGGCCTTGTTTGGGTGGTCAAAGTTAGTCAATACACCTTAAAAAATCATCTTGCATCTAGTGAGCTACCTCAGGCTATTCAATGCACTACACCTCCATCACTCACCCATCAGCAGTTCCTAGCACTCAGAAGTATTGCACAACATTCAAATATTCTATTGCCACACTTTCCAAGTATCACATCTTCCATTTGTTGCCTCTACATTTCTCCAGCTACTCAGCTATGCCAGATTCAGCAATCAAACATGGTACAACATAATCATTGACATCCTGCTTAAGCGATTTAAGGAATAGTTACAGTCAATACAAGAGAACAAAATGAAATTATCAAGGAACAGATATGCCTTTATTTCCTGAGCTAATCATGAATGGGCTGTGACATGGCAATGCTGGATGGTATTGCTGCCAAGAATTCTGGATGACAGTATGGTCATGCCTTATCCTGCCCCACTTTCAATCCACTTATGCCATAATGTACAAGCTAAAGATGATGCGAACACCTTAATTTAAACCAATGACATCTCTTTGGATTCAGAGCATTCACTACTTCAGAATTGCCTCAGCAACAATAAGAGGAAGAAATAACAAGAAAGAGCAACAGACTGCCATGCATTCGCTCTGACATTTGCAACTACCAGCCTGTGACTTATATTTGGTTGTGAATGACTCTCACAGATGTCAGTGACCTCTACGACTGAGGTTCCAGGAATGAATCGAGAGTGTGTTGCTGGAAAAGCACAGTAGGCCAGGCAGCATCCAAGGAGCAGGAGAATTGACGTTTCGGGCTGGAGCCCTTCATCAGGATTGAGGCCTAATTCCTGATGAAGGGCTCCAGCCTGAAACATCAATTTTCCTGCTCCTCGGATGCTGCCTGACCTGCTGTGCTTTTCCAGCAACATACTCTAGACTCTGATCTCCAGCATCTGCAGACCTCACTTTCTTCCAGGAATGAGTGCCAATTGATATCACATCAGTGTCTCCTCAAAGAACTGGTGCATGACATGCCAATGGCCTATGAGATGGGTCCAAAGTAACTAGCAGCACAACCCAGTGCATTCCATAAGGATTCTGCAGTGCTGTAATGATACCTGAATGAATGGAAATTACCATTGTGTATATGTAGGAAAAGCCAAGAAATTTGAAGTTTTAATTAAGTAACAACAAATTATAACATAAACTTAAAATGTATCAGAAAGACAAAACAAAATCTTGTCTTACCCATAACCAGCAAGAAATCCAAGGCTAGGTGGGCTAACTTTATCACTGAATACAATAATTTCTAGGCTTTCTTTATCATCATTTCTATATAATCTTTCAGTCTGGTTAACAGTCCACCATTGCTGACATGGTTTTAAAGGACAGTTTTCTTGCTGAACCAGTTTTACAATGAGTTCACAGTAATCACCATCATCTATTGGAGAAATTGAACAAAATAAACATGAGAATTACATATTTTCACCAATGCTTTTGTTGATATCAGGATGTCTCCAAATTTGAAAAAGGGAAACACTTTTAAATATAGATGAATTGTTAATAAGGCGACATCAAGCTTGGATTTAAATGTTTGAAAACAGAAATGAAGACTGTGGAAAGTTAGAAATTGTGGAACATTGGTAACTCCTAACTGGCCTCAGAAATAGCCTAGTAAACCATCGGGTATCATATAATGGAATCAGCACATAGACCGCAGTGTTTCAAGAACCATGGTCACTTTCTTGAAGGATAATGAGGATGGACAATAAATATTAGCCATATTGATGCCATCCGAATCTTAAGAATGAATTAAAAATAAATATCTTTGAGGGTGTAGTAAAAAAAAGTGTTCGAGTAAGTTTTGATTTAAACATAGTCATAGTGAAATAATGGCCATAATGGTATTTAAAAATTGAAACCATTTATTTTGGATTTTTGCCACTTAAAGAAAAAGATTGGAAAATTGAACAATTCCAGCATATGATGTTTCTGTAAATAGTAGTGTTTTATTTTTAGTAGCAATTGGATACATTTTTAAGAGTTATAACAAATTTTATTTTCAACTCAATTAGCAACTGAATTGAAGCATTGAAAATGTCTTTAGACTAACTGTACCTACTACTAGAATGGAATCATATTCTCAGATCTTAGAAGATTCAATTTGAATAATGTGAGAAGCTATTTTCCTAGGAGAGTCTAGAATTAAATATATTTTCAGGATAGGTGGTTGGTCATTTAAGACTGAAATTAGGATTTTTTTGCATAGTTGTTTGGCACTACAGAGCTTGAATGTTGCTGATAAAAGACACATTTTGTCGAAGTTGCATGCATCCAAAGGTTTCGTACTAGCAGGGTAAAAACATGTGCCAGGCAGTCACATTGCAATAGAGAGCGTTCCCCTTAAATTCTGTTTGACAGATAGGTTTTGTTTACATTCTAAACCAGGCAGGATGACTCTGATTGGTCAGGACATTGCCTTGAGAAAGTAACCATCAGATACGTGTTATCTATTTTGTTAAGTTGAAACAGGTGCAATGTATGTGTCCATGTGCATTCTGTCTGAAAAGAACGGACATATGAATTAATATACACAACTTGCAATTCATGCAAGTACACCACACTGTGAGCAAACTGACAATCGTAAATGCTATAACCTATGCTGACTCAGCATAAATGGTGTTTACCACAATCAGAATGTGGCTGTTAAAACTCAGCCCTCCCACCCTACCCCATCCTGAGTAAGATAATGGTTTTGTAATGCTAAGAATAGGAGTTACCATCAGTAGAGCTGACTTGAGACACACTTGGAACTTGGACTAAGCCATAAAAGTTCCAAGTTTTTTTAGTTGTCTCTTTGGGAATTTACAACAGTTGGAATGGTGGTTAAGGCAGTTGAATTCTCTTCCTGTAGAATGTGGGAGTTAAGGGTCATCACTAGTCTTCCTGCTGACTTAATCTATGGGAAGTGGACCTAACTCCAGCTCCTCAGAAACTGTGTTACGGAACTGGAGCTGGAGCTGGATGAACTTTGGATCATTCGGGAGGCTGGGGGGATAATTGTGGGGAAGTAGAGGGAGGTAGTCACACCTCAGGTACAGGAAAAAGGTAGATGGGTTACAGTCAGGGGACGGACAGAGAACCAGCAGGCAGTGCAGGGATCCCCTGTGGCCGTTCCCCTCAATAACAAGTTTTGGATACTGTTGGTGAGGTGACTTACCAGGGGTAACCCATAGTTGGTGTGTTGTCTCCCAGGTGCCAGGGTTCATGATGTTTCAGATCGTGTTTTTGGGATAATTGGGGCTCATTCTGGGGTAGGTGGAACCTCTACAAACAGCATAGTCTACACCTGAACCAGAGGGGTACCAATACCCTGGGGGAGAAATTTGCTAATGCTCTTCAGGAGGGTTTAACCTAATTCAGCAGGGAGATGAGAAATTGAATTGTAGCTCCAGTGTACAAGAGGTTCAGAATAGTGCGATCATAAATAAGGTGTCAAGGTCACAAGAGTGTACCAGCAGGCAGGAAACTGGTTTGAAGTGTGTCTACTTCAACGTCAGGAGCATCCGGTATAAGGTGGGTGAACTTGCAGCATTGGTTGGTGCCTGGGACTTGGATGTTGTTGTCATTTTGGAAACATAGAGCAGGGACAGGAATGGTTGTTGCAAGTTCAGGGATTTAGATGTTCCAGTAAGAATGTAGAAGGTGGTAAAAAAGGGGTGTGTGTGTATGTGTGTGTGTATGGTGGGGACATTTTTCTACTGAGTTAGTATGGGCTGAGGTTAGAAACAGGAAAGGAGAGGTCATCCTCTTGGGAGTTTGCTATAGGCCTCAAAAACGTTCCAGAGATATAGTGTGTTATGAAGGTGCAGGTGTGTACTGTACCTTTAAGAGAAAGAGCAAGCTAGCAAGGACTAACTGAAAGCACAGTGTCCGCAGAACCATTTAAAAATGTAACATTTGGTTGAAATAAATAGCTGGAGTTGTGTTGCCATTGGACAAAAAAAAAAGTTCAAATTCGGCCAATCAGTTTAAATTATGCCCCAAGTACCAAAATCCAATTGAATTTGATTAGGCAAAATTTAGGATGTATAGGATGGCAAAGGAAACTGCAGGGATGGTCACAATTGAAATGTGGAGCTTGTTCACGGAACAGCTACTGCGTGTCCTTGATAATTATGTACTTGTCAGGCAGGGAGGAAGTGGTCGAGCGAGGGAGCATGGTTTACTAATGAAGTTGAATCTCTTGTCAAAAGGAAGAAGAAGGTTTATGCAAAGATGAAACATGAAGGCTCAATTAGGGCACTTGAGAGTTACAAGTTATCCAGGGAGGACCTAAAGAGAGAGCTACGAAGAGCCATGAGGGGACATGACAAGTCTTTAGGCAGGTAGAATCAAGGAAAACCCTAAAGCTACTTATAGGTATGTCAGGAAAAATAAATTACTAGAGTAAGATTAGGACCAATCAAGGACAGTAGTGGGATATTGTGCGTAGAGCCTGAGGAGCTAGGAGAAACACTAAATCAATATTTTCGTCAGTATTCACACTGGAAAATGATGATGTTGTTGAGGAGAATATTGAGATACAGGCTATCAGACTAGTTGGGATTGAGGTTCATAAGGAGGAGGTGTTAGCAATTCTAGAAAATGTGAAAATAGTAAAGTCTCCTGGACTGGATGGGATTTATCCTAGGATTCTATGGGAAGCTAGGGAGGAGATTGTAGAAACTTTGGCTTGGATCTTTATGTCATTAATGTTCACAGGGATAGTGCCAGGACACTGGAGGATAGCCAGGGAACTATAGGCCAGTGAGCCTGACGTCGGTGGTAGGCAAGTTGTTGGAGGGAATCGTGAGGGACAGGATGAACATGTATTTGGAAAGGCAAGGACTGATTAGGAATAGTCAACATGGCTTTGTGAGTGGGAAATCATGTCTCACAAACTTGATGGAGTTTTTTGAGGAAGTAACAAAGAGGATTGATGAGGGTAGAGCGGTAGATGTGATCTATGTGGACTTCAATAAGGCGTTTGACAAGGTTCCCTATGAGAGGCTGATTAGCAAGGTTAGATCTCATGGAATACAGGGAGAACTAGCCATTTGGATACAGAGTTGGTTCAAAGGTAGAAGACAGAGGGTGGTGGTGGAGGGTTGTTTTTCAGACTGCAGGCCTGTGATCAGTGGAGTGCCACGAGGATCGGTGCTTGGTCCTCTACTTTTTGTAATTTACATGAATGATTTGGATGTGAGCATAAAACGTTAGTAAGTTTGCAGATGACACCAAAATTGGAGGTATAGTGGACAGCGAAGAGGATTACCTCAGATTACAATAGGTTCTTGACCAGATGGAATTTAATTTAGATAAATGCGAGGTGCTGCATTTTGGGAAAGCAAATCTTAGCAGGACTTATACACTTAATGGTAAGGTCCTCAGGAATATTGCTGAACTAAGAGACCTTGGAGTGCAGGTTCATAGTTCCTTGAAAGTGGAGTCGCAGGTCAATAGGATCGTGAAGAAGGTGTTTGGTATGCTTTCCTTTATTGATCAGAGTATTGAGTACAGGAGTTAGGAGGTCATGTTGCGGCTGTGCAGGACATTGGTTAGGCCACTGTTGGAATATTGCATGCAATTCTAGTCTCCTTCCTATTGGAAAGATGTTGTGAAACTTGAAAGGATTTAGGAAAGATTTACAAGGATGTTGCCAGGATTGGAGAATTTGAGCTATAGGGAGAGGCTGAACAGGCTGGGGCTGTTTTCCCTGGAGCGTCAAAGGCTGAAGGGTGACCTTATAGAGATTTACAAAATTATGAGGGGCATGCATAGGATAAATAGATAAAGTCTTTTCCCAGGGGTTGTGGAGTCCAGAACTAGAGGGCATAGGTTTAGTGTGAAAGGGGAAAGATATAAAAGAGACCTAAGGGGCAACTTTGTCACACAGAGGGTAGTACATGTATGGAATGAGCTGCCAGAGGAAGTGGTGGAGGCTGGTACAATTGCAACATTTAAGAGGCATTTGGATGGGTATATGAATAGGAAGGGTTTGGAGGGATATAGGCTGGGTGTTGGCAGGTGGGAGTAGATTGGGTTGGGATATCTGGTCAGCATGGACGGATTGGACTGAAGGGTCTGTTTCCATGCTGTACATCTCTATGACTCTATGATAGCTAATGTTATTCACTTGTTCAAGAAGGGGAGTAGAGACAACTCTGGTAACTATTGACCAGTGAGCCTCACTTCGGTTGTGGGTAAAGTGTTGAAAAGGATTTTAAGAGATAGGATTGATAATCATCTAGAAAAGAATAATCTGGTTAGGGACAGTCAACACAGTTTTGTGAAGGGTACATCGTGCCTCACAGATGTTATTGAGTTCTTTCAGAAGGAGATCAAACAGGTAGGATGAGGGTAAAATAGTTGACGTGGTGTGTATGGATCTCAGTGAAGCATTTAATAAGATTGCCCACAGCAGAATATTGCAGAAAATACAGAAGCATGGGACTGAGGGGATCTAGTGGTTTGCTTCAGAATTTGCAAGCTGAAAGAACGACAGAGGGTGGTGGTTGATGGGAAATGCTCATCCTGGAGTTCAGTTACTAGTGGTGTGCCACAAGGATCTGTTTTGGGGCCACTGCTGTTTGTCATTTTTACAAATGACCTGGATGAGGGTGTAAAGGATGGGTTAGCGGATGACACTAAGGTCAGTAGAGTTATGGACATTGCCGAAGGACGTTGCAGGTTACAGAGGCTGCAGAGTTGGGCTGAGCAGTGGCAAATGAAGTTCAATGCGGCAAAATGTGAGGTGATTCACTTTGGAAGAAGTAACAGGAGTACAGGGTATGGGTTAATGGTAGTGTAGATATGCAGAGAGATCTCGGTGTCTATGGATCCCTGAAAGTTGCCACCCAGGTAGATCGAGTTTTTAAGAAAGCATACAGTGTGTTAGCTTTTATTGGTAGAGGGACTGGGTTTCAGAGCTATGACGTTATGTCGCAGCTGTAGAAAACTCTGATACAGCCATACTTGGAGTATTGCGTATAGTTTTGGTCGCCGTATTATAGGAAGAACGTGGAAGCGTTGGAAAGGGTGCAGAGGAGATTTACTAGGATGTTGTCTGATATGGAGGGAGGGTCTTAGGGTCAAAGGCTGAGGGATTTGAGGTAGTTTTCGTTAGTGAGAAGAGGTTGAGAAGTGACTTAATACAGACATACAATATGATCAAAGGATTACATAGGGTGGACAGTGAGAGCCTTTTTTCTTGGAAGGTGATGGTTAGCGCAAGGGGACATAGCTTTAAATTGAGAGGTCATAGATATAGGACAGATGTCTGAGGTAGTTTATTTACTCGGAGAGTAGTACAGGCATGGAATGCCCTGCCTGAAACAGTAGTAGGCTTGCAAACCTTAGGACATTTAAATGGTCATTAGATAAACATGTGGATGACAATGGAATGGTGTGGGTTAGATGGGCTTCAGATTGGTTTCATGGGTTGGTGCAACATCGAGGGCCGAAGGGCCTGTATTGCACTGTAATGTTCTATGAATGCTATGTGCTACCCATTTGTAAAAATAGTATAAATATTTATTTTTAAAGAAATGTTATTCTTTTCTGTGTGAGAATCTTGTCTCTCATAACATCCTTAGTGTAATCTCACAACACCACTCCCCTGTAAAATTCAGCCTGCGGAGTTCAAGCTGAAGATTAACTATGATATTATTGAATGTTGAAGTAGATTTGATGGCTATGCTTCTATTTATTATGCTCTTTAGTCACTTACACTGAAGTGCTAGAAACTCCATCCAAATAGATAACAGGATGGATGGGTGGTGTATTTATAGACAGGCTTTGGAGTTGAAGTGTGAGCAGCTTTGAGGAAATCCCTAACTAATACCTTAGATTCAAATTTTACTTATTCTGTTATTCACTCCTTATACATCACAATATTCATATATTTCTGTATGGGGCATTATAAACATGCAGACTTACTTTTATAAAGTTGTTTCACAGGTTTTGTTTCAGAATTACTAGGAGCCCTAATGTAGTTTGGAAATATATTTTCAAGTTTTCTGTAATATAAAAACAGTTTTATTGATATGTAGTTTGTCAAAAATAAGGAAAATGTTCTTGTTGCTTGATCTAAATAATGGCCCTGAATTTCCACAATGCCTCAGAAAATTACATCATTCACCAGCAGAGGGTGCTGCACATAAGAATAATTGGTGAGTTAATTGACAAAATGAAATAATGATGTTCTGGCAAAACTCTGCTCTCAAAAAATCAATAACAATTTTGACCACAGGAATTCTCAGTGCAGAAATGGTTCCAGCTGAGGACATCAAGTTGGGGATTAAAATTCCAGTAAACTAACCTTGACAAAAGATTGCTGGCTGATAATCTGATTTGAGCGTGAGATGCCCTATTTAATTGCAATCTCTCAGGTGAAATATTAAATCAAAGTCTCACCTGTTCTCTCAGTTGAATGCAAGGGATCCCATGATATTATTTTAAAGAACAGAAGGAGCTTTTTCTCAGGATCTTGATCAATACTTATCCCTCAATCAATCTGCCTAAAAACTATCTGGTCATTATACTTTCCATACAAAAACATATTACAAGATAAAACAATCAAATTGGCTATCATGGTTATATTTACATTTAAGTAAAACTATTCGGCTGTAAATCACTTTTGCATATCTTAAGGTACACAATTCTTTCTGTCAAGGACAAATTTAGATGTTTTCAACTGCTTTGTATTTCATTCACTGGCAATTTCACAGCTTTATCAAAGATATCTCTTGCCAGAACTATAAGCACTCACATGTCCACATTGTTTACTCAAGCAAAGCAATCTAATTTTTCACAGGGCAAATTTGAAAGCACTACTGGAAGAGGCCACATATAAGAACCTAAGACACAAAGGTAGGAGTTAGACAACCCTGCATTTCAGTACGATTGTGGCTGATCTTAGGGGTGGTAGTGGTGCTTCACTGTGTCCCTTAGACCACATAGTTTTCCATCACTTCCAGCCTTTACATCACTCCTATCATTAACCTCAGGGGATTTCCCATAGTTTCCAACCTCATAGTCCAGGAATCTCACACCGCCCGGTTCTACCTCCTACCCACGATTCACAAACCTGACTGCCCCGGCCAACCTAGTCTCTTGGTCTGCTCCTGCCCCACTGATCTTCACATATCTTGATACTGTCCTATTCCCCCTGGTCCAGGAACTCCCCACTTATGTTTGGGACACCACCCATACCTCCACCTCCTCCATGACTTTTGTTTCCCTGGCCCCTAATGCCTCATCTTCACGATGGACATCCAGTCCCTACACACCTCTATCTGCCATAATGAAAGCCTCCAAACCCTTCATTTCTTCCTCTCCCGGTATCCCCACCAGCACTGTTCCACTGAAATTCTCATTCATTTGGCTGAACTGGTCCTCACCCTCAATAATTTCTCCTTTGAATCCTCCCACTTCCTCCAGACCAAAGGGGTAGCCATGGACACCCGCATAGGCCCCAGCTATGCCTGCCTCTTTGTTGTGTATGTAGAACAGTCCATCTTCCACAGCTACACTGGCATCATTCCACAGCTTTTCTTCCTCTACATTGACGACTGTATTGGCTCCACCTCATGCTCTCATAAGGAGGTTGAGTAGTTCATCAATTTCACCAACACATTCCATCCCAACCTTAAGTTGACCTGGACCATCTTGAACACCTCACTCCCCTTCCTGGACCTCTCCATCTCCATCAATGGTGACCGACTCAACATGGACATCTTCTACAAACCCACCAATTTCCACAGCTACCTGGACCACACCTCCTCTCACCCTGCCTCCTGAAAAAACCGCCCTTATTCCCAATTCCTCAGCATCCGCTGCATCTGCTCTCAGGAGGACCAGTTCTACCACAGAACAAACCAGATAGCCTCCTTCTTCAAAGACCGCAATTTCCCCTTCCATGTGATCAATGATGTCCTCCAGCGTATCTCATCCACTTCCCGCACACCTGCCCTCAAACCCCACCCCTCCAACTGCAACAAGGACAGACCCCTCCTGGTCCTCTCAGACTCCACCACTGGTGATATATTTCTCCCCCCACTCCTACCTGCATTCCATAAAGACCATTCCCTCTGTGACTCTCTTATCAGGTCCATGCCCCGACTAATCCACCCTCCCCTCTTGGCATCTTCCCATGCCACCACAAGAATTGCAAAACTGGTGCCCATGTCCCAAAGGAGCTTTCTACATCCATCATCAATTTACCTGCACTTCCACATATGTCATTTACTGCATCCATTGCTCCCGATGCAGTCTCCTCTACATTGGGGAGACAAAATGCCTACTTGCAGAATGCTTTAGAGAACATCTCTGGGACACGCGTATGAAGCAACCCCACTGCCCCGTGGCTGAACACTTTAACTCCCCCTCCCACTCTGTCAAGGTCATGCAGGTGCTGGACCTCCTCCATCAATAAGTCCTAACCACCCGTGCCTGGAGGAGGAACGCTTCATCGTTCGCCTTGGGATCCTCCGACAACACAGGATCAATGTGGACTTTAACAGTTTCCTCATTTCTCTTCCCCTCACCATATCCCAGATCCAAACCTCCAACTCGGCACTACCCTCATGATCTGTCCTACCTGTCCATCTTCCTTCCCATCCACTCCACCCTCCTTTCCACCTATTACCATTCCCCTGCCTTCCTCTACCTATTGCACTCTCAGCTACTTTCCCCCCAGGCCCAACCTTCCTCCATTTATCTCACTACCCCCTCATTCCTGATGAAGGGTCTAAGCCCAAAACCTTGACTGTCCTGCTCCTCGGATGCTGCCTGACCTGCTGTGCTTTTCCAGCACCACACTCTCAATTCTGATCTCCAGTATCTGCAGTCCTCAATTTTTCCTCATTAATTCCCCACCCTCACCTTCAATGGAGCAACACTCACTTCAGTAAGTTTCACTTTCTAAATAATTGCAGAAACAGGGCCTCTCTTCTCAATTGTGGTTCAAAAGATTGAAAGGTGGTCTAATTAGAGTCATAGAGATGTACAGCATGGAAACAGACCCTTCGGTTCAACTCGTTCCATGCCAAATAGATATCCCAACCTAAGCTTCTCTCAATTGCAAGTACCCAGCCTATTTATATACCCATCCAGATGCCTCTTAAATGTTGCAACTGTACCAGCCTTCATCACTTCCTCTGTCAGCTCATTCCACACATGTACCACCCTCTGCGTGAAAAAGTTGCCCCTTAGGTCTCTTTTATATCTTTACCCTCTCACCCTAAACCTATGCCCTCTAGTTCTGGACTCCCCCAACCCAGGGAAACATACTTTGTCTATTTATCCTATCCATGCTCCTCATGATTTTATAAACCTCTATAAGGTCACCCGTCAGCCTCTGATGCTCCAGGGAAAACAGCCCCAGCCTATTCAGCCTCTCCCTATAGCTCAAATCCTCCAACCCTGGCAACATCCTTGTAAATCTTTTCTAAGCCCTTTCAAGTTTTACAACATCCTTCCAATTGGAAGGAGACCAGAATTGCATGCAATATTCCAAAGGTGGCCTAACCAAAATCCTGTACTGCCATAACATGACCTCCCAAATCCTACAATCAATACTCTGACCAATGAAGGAAAGCATACCAAACACATTCTTCAGTATCCTATCTATCTGTGACTCTACTTGCACGGAATTATGAACCTACTCTCCATGGTCTCTTTGTTCAGCAACAACCCCTAGGACCTTACCATTAAGTGTATAAGTCCTGCTAAGATTTGCTTTCCCAAAATGCAACACCTCACATTTACCTAAATTAACCTCCATCTGCCACTCCTCAGTCCATTAGCCCATCTGATCCAAATCCCATTGTAATCTGAGGTAACCTTCTTTGCTGTCCACTACACCTCCAATTTAGGTGTCATCTGCAAACTTACTAACTATATCTCCTATGTTCACATCCAATTTATTTATAACTTAAAAATTATTAAAGTGTTAGATGGGGCGGATTCAAAAAGGATGTGCCCCTCAGCTGGAAGAGTTTAAACTAGGAGAAACGAAGGTCTCAGAATAATGGCAAGTCACTTCCCACTGAGATCAGAAAGAATTTCTTCACTCGGAGGGTAGTGACTCTTTGGAATTCTTTACCCCAAATGGCTGAGAAATTTAGCTATTTAAGTACGCTCAGAATAGAAGTTCCTTCTCGAATTTTGGATGCAAATCATATCAAGCAATGTGGAGGTAACATAGGACAATTATGTTGAGGTAGATGATCAACTATGATCCAGGGCACAGATGTTCGCAGGTAAAGGGACGGCTGGAAAATTGGAAGCCTTCAGAAATGAGATAACAAGAGTCCAGAGAAAGTATATTCCTGTTAGCGTGAAAGGAAAGACTGGTAGGTATAGGGAATGCTGGATGACTAAAGAAATTGAGGGTTTGGTTAAGAAAAAGAAGCAAGCATATATCCGGTACAGAAAAGATAGATCAAGTGAATCCTTAGAAGAGTATAAAGGCGGGAAGAGTATACTTAAGAGGGAAATCAGGATGGCAAAAAGGGGACATGAGATAACTTTAGCAAATAGAGTTTTACAAATACATTAAGGACAAAAGGGTAATTCGGAAGAGTCCTTCAAAGATCAGCAAAACAGCCTTGTGTGGAGCCGCAGGAGATACTTTACGAGTTTTTTTTAGATTATGTTAAATTACCTACAGTGTGAAAACAGGCCCAACCAGTCCACACTGACCCTCCGAAGAGTAACCCACCCAGACCCATTTCTCTTTGACTAATGCACCTGACACTGTGGGCAATTTAGCATGGCCAATTCACCTGACCTGCACGTCTTTGGACTGGAGGAGGAAACTGGAGCAAAGCCTTGCAGTCACAGGGAGAATGTGCAAACGCCACACAGACAGTTGTCCGAGGCTGGAATCAAACCTGGTTCCTTAGTGCAGTGCTAACCACTGAGCCACCATGCCGCCCTACTGATTTTGCATTGGTATTTACTGTGGAAAAGGACATGGGAGATATAGAATGTAGGGAAATAAATGGTGACATCTTGAAAAATGTCCATATTACAGAGAAGGAAGTGCTGGATGTCTTGAAACACATAAAAGTGGATAAATGCCCAGGACCTGATCAAGTGTACCCTGTAGTTCTGTGTAAAGTTAGAGAAGTGATTACTGGGCCTGTTACTGAGATATTTATATCATTGATAGTCACAGATGAGGTGCTGGAAGACTGGAGGTTGGCTAACGTGGTGCCACTATTTAAGAAGGGTGGTAAGAACAAAATGGGGGGCTATAGACCAGTGAGCCTGACATCGGTGGTGGGTATGTTGTTGGAGGGAAACCTGAGGGACAGGATGTACATGTATTTGGAAAGGCAAGGACTGATTCGGAATAGTCAACATGGTTTTGTGTATAGGAAATCATGTCTCACGAACTTAATTGAGTTTTTGAAGAAGTAACAAAGTGGATTGATGAGGGCAGAGTGGTGGACGTGATCTATATGGACCTTAGTAAGGCAATCAACAAGGTTCCCCATGGGAGACTGGTCATGGAATACAGGGAGAACTAGCCACTTGATTACAGAACTGGTTCAAAGGTAGAAGACAGAGGGTGCGGGTGGAGGGTTGTTTTTCAGACTGGAGGCCTGTGACCAGTGGAGTGCCACAGGGTTTGGTGCTGGGTCCACCACTTTTCATCATTTATATAAATAATTTGGATGTGAGCAAAAGAGGTATAGTTAGTAAGCTTGCAGATGACATCAAAATTGGAGGTATAGTGGACAGCAAAGAAGGTTATCTCAGATTACAATAGGATTTTGATCAGATGGGCCAATGGGCTGAGAAGTGGCAGATGGAGTTTAATTCAGATAAATGTGAGGTGCGGCATTTTGGGAAAGCAAATCTTAGCAGGACTTATACACTTAATGGTAAGGTACTGGAGAGTGTTGCTAAACAAAGAGACCTTGGAGTGCAGGTTCATAGTTCCTTGATAATTGAGTCGCAGGTAGATAGGATAGTGAATAAGGCACTTGGTATGCTTTCCTTTATTGATCAGAGTATTGTTTACAGGAGTTGGGAGGTCATGTTTGTGGCTGTGCAGGACATTGGTTAGGCCATTGTTGGAATATTGCATGCAATTCTAGTCTCCTTCCTATTGGAAAGATGTGAAACTTGAAAGGGTTCAGAAAAGATTTACAAGGATGTTGCCAGGGTTGGAAGATTTGAGCTATAGGGAGAGGTTGAATAGGCTAGGGCTGTTTTCCCTGGAGTATCAGAGGCTGAGGGGTGACCTTATAGAGGTTTACAAAATCATGAGGGGCATGGATAGGATAAATAGATAAAGTCTTCTCCCTGGGGTGGGGGAGTCCAGAACTAGAAGGCATAGGTTTAGGTTGAGAGGGTAAAGATTTGAAAGAGACCTAAGGGGCAACGTTTTCACTCAGAGGGTGGTATGTGTATGGAATGAGCTGCCAGAGGAGGTGGTGGAGGCTGGTACAATTGCAACATTTAAAAGGCATCTGGATGGGTATATGAATAGAAAGGGTTGGGAGGGATATGGACCAGGTGCTGGCAGGTGGGACTAGATTGGGTTGGGATATGTGATCGGCATGGACGAGTTGGACCGAAGGGTCTGTTTCCATGCTGTACAACTCTATGACTCTGTGAGTCAAATAGTGGAGCAGGCTAGAAGGGTTAAATAGCTTCCAGTTGGTTGGTTAGACTTGCCAGCAAACTGCTTCCTCTTCCACAAAGCCCCATCCCAACTCTTCCCTTTCTGGATTGGGTTTCCAGCTGCAGAAGTAGAATTTCCAGTCATAAAGTCTTGGCCTCTGCCACTAGGTCTCCTTACAGATTGCATCTCCATTCTTTTCAGTGGCTACACTTATACCCCAGATATAGACAGATTGCCAGATTCTTATCCAATTAAGTTCCTCCATCTACTATTCTTCTCGTCTCCCTGGAACTGTAAGTTTGTTCACACTGAAGCTGAACCCAATTGCTCACAATGCTGACATCCATTAGACCTTGGCTTGAGCTTGCAAGACAATATTTCCATCTCGAGTAACCTGTACCCACTCCTAAATAGCCACATCTGTTAAGGAAAACTCAGGCATGTCACTGTCACTTCTGGTCTGAGATTATCCATTCCTTCCATCTTCCATAAAATGTTACTGTTTCCATGTGGAATTCTGTTTCTCCTTTGCTGAAATTCATCAAGGCTCTTTAGGCAGCACTTTCTAAATCTACAACTGCTACCATTTAGAAAGATAATGGCTGCAGATACATGGAATAACTACTACATGCAAGTTCCTTTCCAAGTTACTCACTATGCGGACTTGTAAATTTCTATTCCCTCAGTATCATTCGGTCATAATCCTGGAACTCTTCCCAAACAATATTGTGGGTCAACCTCCAGTAAATAGGCTGCAACTCATCAAGAAGGCAACTTATAACCACCTTCTCAAGGACAACTAGTGATCGGTAAATAGTGCTGGCCCAGCTAGCAATGCCCATATCTCATTTGTGAATAAAAGATAAGTTCTATACAGATTAACTTGCTCATTGCCTGTTTCATGCTCACCCACAAGAGTTTTTGAGATCCTCAAAATTCTCATTCTTTGTGGTAAATTCCCTCTCAGGCTATGGCTGTCCCTATTACTGTAACTTGCTCTTCTCTATCACCACAACCTTCTCCAGTTCTGCAACTGCTCCTTCCTACAAAACCCTCATTTTCCCTAGCACCAAGTTCTTTATTCCTCCTCCTTTCACCATTGCCTCACTATCATGTCTAACTTCCATCTTATTGGCTGCCTCCACATCATTTCCACGACTTTCCCTTTCACCACCGGTCTCTTCTTCATTAAGGTCATTCATAAAACTTGCCACTTTGACCCAGTCACCACTACTAATCTCTCTTTCTTTGACTTCCACAACCTTATATTTTCATTGTGTTTCTTTGAAACCTCATTTTTACATTCTTATAAATGAAAGTCTTGTTGTTGTAAAAAAAAACCCTATATTCATTAATTGGCATAAGACATTTTCAAAATATCCTCCTTATGCCAAATAAAGAAACAGAAAAATTCTTCCTTTAAGTATTGATATCAAAACTCAGATTTCAAACTTTAGCACTTTATGCAAACATATAAATGCCAGGTTTAGATTTTTAAAACAAGGTTTATATTTAATGTCAAGATTATTTGTGAGAGAACACACCTTAGAATGTGAAATTACTATTGTGGATGCAAGTTAAATGATCTGGTTAACTTACACAGATTCGTTCTTTATTCCTTCCACCACTGCAGCAAGTGATAATTTGGCTTCTGGTTGAATTTCTAATGAGATTTTATCTGAAGCAATTTCCGATTTTCCACCAAGACTGACATTCCTGCAAATTAAAAATATTGAAAACTGATTACAATGTACATGATGAACACATATTGTGTGTACAATAACCTTAGGGTCATAACATGAATACAGTGACATGATTTAATTAGAACAATGAGTTAAAAATTTTGCAAGTAAAAATTGTTGAGATTGTAAAAATGTATAAGTCAAACATACAATTTATTTGCTTCCTTAATGAGGACCATTCTGAAATTCTAAGAAAGAAATATATCATAATTTACTTTTGTACAATAAAAGGGCTGAATTTTACCAAGGGTTTTGACATCCACAAGTTGAAAAGTGGGTAGCATGTTTGCACCACTTGCTGGCTGTGGTTTGATAGTTTAATCATTTTACTGAAGGCAACCTCCTCATTGGTAAGCAACAATTAAAATTAAGGGGCTTCATGAGACAAAGGGTACACCCTTTGAGGATACAGTTGTGTAATTTGCACCCATGGAATCTTAGTTGGGCAATGGAACCTCAGGCTTTGCAGGCTTCCAGGGTGCCTCATGGAGGCTCCACCAAGAGAAGCCAACAGATTACAGCTACCCTTCTGCCTCTCATACTAATGGCAGCAATGGTAGGAGAATGATGGGGAACTGATCCAACAAGGTAGCTCCACTATTTTACCAGCCCCTCTGCCCCTGTTCCTTCCACCAGAGATTTAGTAAAATTTATCTACTATATAGGTGACCTGGAATGAAATATCAAATAGGTATAAAGTAATGAAAAATAATTAAAGTGGTATTTTCACTGTAAAAGGTAGTTAGCAGCGAGGTATTATTTTTCAGCTGATCATTTAACCAGACACCTAACCAAAGAAAGACGAATTGAGCTAAATATAACAAGTACAATTTATTGCTGCTAGAAGACAATGACACAGGCAAACTCATGTGGTAAAATTGGCAAAGGACAACTAAGAAACAAAGAGGAATCTGCTGCATGCCAATATAGCTGGGTTGGAAATAAATTATCAAACTGTTAAATGAAAATGAGAAGTTGGCCAAGGCAAAGCCATGGGAGGGAGACAACAACATAAAGTCTATGACTATCAATCAGTCAGCAGCAGGAATGACTTTAATACTGATAGTATTCCCTACCATCATTGAAAGTTTTGACTTATAATTTTGCACCAATCAAGACAGATGTAAACAGAGACAGATACCATGGGGGTATATCCTTCCACAATACCATTAAGAACATGAATGCTTTATTAATACATTGGTGAGAAGATGCATTTGCTGGGCTGTCATAATTATGACCTATCAAAATACTACCAGATGAAAAATGCCCTGGAGAGATTGGAAATTACATTAAAAAGACCAGAGAGTTGCAAAAAAAATTGTTCTTTGAATACCTAATAGAGTGAACCCGAGCAGGCAAGATACTAAAAGAAATTGGTTTTAATTTTTACCTTTTCCAGTACAAGGGCAGGTGACACACATTTTAGTCATAGCTGCCAACCATTTTAAGTGTCAGCCAACCAGCCACATAGCTGTGGAACATATCCATTCCAGCAAATTATAATTTAGCTTTGAGATGTGGATGTGACTGACAAGACTGCCATTTATTACTGTTTTTTAGTTTCCTTTGATAAGTTTGTGGGCGACTTCCAAATTGAACTACTGCATTCTATATAGGTCAGAAGTCACACAAAACCAGGTTATAGCTCAACAGTTTTATTTAAAATCACAAGCTTTTTGAGCACTGCTCCTTCGTCAGGTGAAGTGGGCTTCATGCAAGTGGTGCCACTCTCATTAGACTCTATGGGTCAAATATCTGCCTTAAAAGAAGAGAGTTCTTAAACCTTTGTAAACCAGAGTTTACCTAGCAGTCTCCTCTGACCATTTGCTAAATATCAACAGAAGTGGGAAGCAACTCTTAACTAGTCACTTAAATGTCTTAGTTGCATTCTGGGTGTGAGGTCTGTCTGCCATCTTATTTTGATAAAATGACATGGTCAGAGAGAGATAACAGATACACCAACCTTCACGGTTTTATGGACTATCTCGCCTCCTATATAAGCTCTACAAGAGGCTTTAAAATCCAGCTCATCATCTGTGCACTTAAATTTACTAGTAATTAAAACTTCATAACCTTTTACCTTTGAACAGACCAAGAAACCACAATGAAGATCTTTGAAACATTATCCTTCAATTCTTCTACCATCTTGCTCCGACTTGGAGGACTGATAGTCCAAAGAGAATTTGAATTTCCTTCAAGTTGTGCAATTAGAATGTCTTCTTTCATGTATGCATCCAGAAATTGCATAGCAGCCTAAGAAAAGATAGAATTAGCTATTAGTTAACTGTGAATTTCACTTCTACTTTCAGAGACCAGTTAACACATATATTGCACATGGTGATCAACTTTCAACTTCAGATGCAAGTCAGGACGAATATATGGAAAATTTCTGAAAAGCCCAGAAAGGTATATCATAACCTAATATGTCATCTTTGGAGGTAAGGAATTAAGACTTGGCAGTTCAAGGTGTAGGAAATGAGAGCCTGAAGTTTAGGTGTGAGCCTCGACACATGATAGTGAAGTTCACAAGCTGATTGCACTAAGTATTGTGATGGATGTAAGGAAAGTTAGCTTCTGTAGAACTTCACCATACTATTTTGCCTAGGCAAAAGAGGACTGCATATGCTGAAGATTAGAGTTGAGAATGTGGTGCTGGAAAAGCACAGCAGGTCAGGCAGCGTCTGAGGAACAGGAAGATTGACGTTCTGGACAAAAGCCTAGAACCACAGCACCACAATCTTGATACTATTTTGTCGGTCAGCCTGACTATATGCCTATAAAAAATTCAACTGACTTTCAATTAGCAGCTGACTTTTCTTATCAACTTACTGCCTGATAGTCACATGGTGACCTTACAGAGCTGTTCTACAGTTGTTTCTCTGTTCACCACGACAAGTGTTTCTTAGGACCTGTCAAATTGTCAATTAGTTGTAAAAGCTGGTCTTGGAATGCTTTTGAAGAATCTTTTAGCAAACTAAAACCAATCAAATTAATCAGACATAACTTTCCCTCAATAAATCCTGCTGCCCACCCTTGTTTAATCGTACTTTTATAAGTGTTAGGGATAAAAGTTGCATTAAAGTGACTTTTACTAATTAAAAATACAACTGCATAAACAGAGCCAATGTTTATTTTGACCTTGAAATGCAAAAATATTTAACTAAAGTAACTGCACAACACTCAAACTGAGTGAGACATTTTCTTTAAATATGAAAAAATATACTTGAAAGTGCACATTAGCAGTAAAAGGTGAATTTTTTTTATGAACAGGAATATATGACCTAATTTACCAAATTAGACAGTTTAAGTCAGCAGTCCCTGTCGATGATATTCTATCTAGACTAATTTTGTTAATCAATAGAGCATCAATCATGACTGCAGCAAATTTCAACTTTCCTGGGTTGGACAAATAAAAACAAAACAAAGTTCCATCTCAAATGCACTAGCATTCTACTCCTGAAAAAATTGGGCAGGCGTGGATGTTCTGTGACAATGTCCTCCACTCTATAAGAGCTACAATTCAGTTTTGAGACGCACATGTGAAGAATATGCTTTAGCTGACTTGAAGTTTGACTGAGGGGTCTTGTGGGGCAATGGTAGTGCCCCAACACTTGAGCCAGGAGGCTTGGATTCAAGTTCCCCATGCTACAGTGCTATGTAATAAAATCACTGAACAGGTTGATTCTCTGATAGCATGAGTCAGCGACCTAGATCTTCTGATGAGGGCACAGTTTAAAACTGAATGGTTTAAAAACAAGTTTGGGATTTCAATTGTATTATTTCAACTCAATTTCAATTTATTATAATTGTTCCAGCATAAATTTGTATGGAAATGTAAATAATGACAGCATAAAGATGTGTAGCAAGGTTTTAGATAAAAACATTTGATATATTACTTTTAAAAAAATTGACTGAAACCTAGTTTCCCAAATTACACTATTTGATTGCTCCAAGAAAAATAACTCAAATAATTACCTCAAAGGCAATAATGCAAACATGTTAGAGTTGGCCCAAGGAACCGAGGGGGTTGAGTGCTCAGTCACTAAGTTCTGGAAGCCGCATTGTTGTAAGGGAAGCCATTATCACTGTGGACCTTCTCCTCTGAGTGTCCACTAGGGAAGGGGTTTGTGCTCCAGAAGCTGCTGGGATGTTGCATCTGGCAGAGGGCAACATGCCCTTAGAGACAGGGAGTGCCTTAATAGGTCATTTAAGCAGTTCAGTTGGCTTCCAGGAAGGCAACCAGTCTACCAACTTTCTTGCTGCTAGCAAAATGATACAGTAGCAGAAAGGTGTTTGCTTATCAGCACATTATCACACACTGTGGAAATTTCCAGCCACAGTTACAAATACCTAATTATTTGGCTTTGTATGATATCTATAAGAGTGCTGCCAAAATATAAGATGAACAACTTCTTTCAATATATCACCTTTTACACACAATAGCACTATTCCACACAGAAAACTTTAACATGGTGCAACATACTAAGCACAAACAGAACATAATGCTGATGATGCAGAAAGTACTTACAGGTTCATGTTTAAATTTCTTTAAAAGATTGTTGTATTGGTTTTGATCAAAATCTTGTAGCTGCTTCTGCTGGGCACTCATTGTAAAGATAGGCTTAAGGAAAGAAACAGATTTGAATATAGAACTTTGTATTAAAGAGATGCTCAAAGGAAAGAAGTACCATTTATGGTGATTATTGTATTTCAGAGAGAAAAAACTGCTTGGCAGCAATTCTTACATCATTCTACTTAGAGTCCACAGGACAAAACCAAACTATTCAGACTTACTGTGCCATGCCAGACTTAATGTGCATAAGCCTTCTCTCATTTCTCTTGTTCTAGTCTCAAATATCAGACAATTCCCATTGGCTTTTTAACTCTCATATGATGAGGGACTGCATTATGCTTCCAGAAAACAATCTAGTTTTCCTTGGAACAAGCAGCTTCTCATAAAAGTATGCGCCTTCCCAGCTCTGTGAGCATTTGATTTGCCTTGCTATTGTTCTATCTCAGTATATCAAGAATGATATGTTTATTTTACGACATCAGGCTATAGTCCAACAGGTTTATTTGGAAGTATGAGCTTTCGAAGCCCTGCTCCTTTGTTATGTAGCTAGTGGAGTACGATCAGAGGACACAGAATTTATAACAAAATATCATAGTGTCACACACTGATGCAATTATCCTTTGCTATAAATTCTGTCCCCTATAATCCTACTCTACTAGCTACCTGACAAAGGAGCAATGCTCCGAAAGCTCATACTTCCAAATAAACCTGTTGGACTATAACCTGGTATCATGTGATTTTTAATTTTGTCCAGCCCAATCCAACACCAGCACCTGCATATCACGTTTATTTTAGGAAGAGATATAGTATACTTGTTTTAACTTTGCCTGTTGGAAATAAGGAGAAAACTACACGATTAAATCTGTCTCATGACAAAGAGGTTTTAAATTGGACTTAACATCACTTTATATCAATATTAATCAGGATGACTAAACATGAATATTCTTTACCTGCATTGGCTGTGATGCGATTCCTGCACCATTAGTTTAAATGGCGCAGCTATTGCATAATTTTCTTATAATGTGACATTGCACAAGGACTATTGCGTCATATCAGAACTAACAGTATTCCCCTCTGAAGTTACAAGAATGATGGTGTGTGAAACAATTTAATTGGGCAAGAGTCCAGAGATCAGATTCTTGCAGTGGAGAAAGTTTTCCCATTTAAGTTCTCACATGTTTGATGACACATTTCAAACTCTGGTCACCAGGTGGAGGGCAGCTATTTACCATCCATTTGCAGTTAATTAATACTTAACTGTATATCACACTTTCAATCTTCCTCACTATAAATGAGAAATTCAATGGTGCAAAAATGTAAGTCACAAAACTGAGCAGGTACCCAGCAACCTGCCTTATCAGCAACAACTCATGGAATAGCAGTGCCAGCTATCTAGCTTCCCTTTATATGAAACCACTTCTGCACAAAGTGCAGGCGCCCTTTGTGTTTCAGCTTGCTTTTTAACACTGATGTAGAGCCAAATAGCCTCTGTGTCTCAGCCTGATATTTTGTACAGAATGAGAGGCAGATAGTTCATGGCAGGGAAGTATCAAAGAGGAAAGATATCAGTCTGAGATGGGATGGACATGTCGCTTTATGACATGGTGCTGAATAAAACTCAGAGTTGAAGAATGAGCCAAAAACACACTGCATGATGGCAAAGTCAGTGTTCAATTAACAATGTTTAAAATCCCATAACACAAGGATATAGTCCAACAGGCTTATTTGGATGTGCAAGCTTTCAGAGCACTGCACCTTTGTCAGGTAGCTGAGTAGGGCAGGATCACAGGAGTAAAAGATCTTTGATTCTAATTTAAAGCTTCTTTGTCATGAAACTGATTTAAACATCTTTGATCTTTTACTATAAATTCTGTGCCCTATGATCCTACCCCACTAGCTACCTTACGAAGGAGCAGTGCTCTGAAAACATGTACTTCCAAATAAGCCTGTTGTACAATAACCTGGTGTTGTGTGATTTTTAACTTTGTCCACCTCAGTCCAACACCAGGACCTCCACATCAATGTACAGTAAGATGAAGATGTTTTTTCAATCAATCAAGGGCTGGTTTAATGTCAGTCCAGAGGTTTGGCCATAGTCAGTCAGTCCCTTCCATCTATGCTGGTGACTGGGCTACAATCAGAGCTCAGGTTAAATACAAACGCTCTTGGGATTATGAGGGAACAGACGAGGTGCTGTTAGGAGATCAGTCTGGAGTTTGGGGGGGTAGGGTGGATGCCCATTTAATCAGAACTGTTCTTCCAGGTTAGTCTGGAAGAAGGTATAAATCATTCAGGGGGCTTTACTATCTATTAGCCAGGAGCTTATCAGGGAGCAGTCCATAGTATCTCAGGGTAAACATATAGTTTAGATCCGGAGATGAACTTCATTGTATCAGGTTGTTGAGGTTATGCGAACAGTGATAGGGGTAATTAAAGATTTTAAGGTCAGACCTTACAGTTGATTGGAGGGTACTGGAATCTCCTGAAGCAGGAGAGTTGAAGCTATGCATACTCTGCACCAAATTACTGCGAAAAAGCAGCAGTGAGACTGTGCATATATTACAGGGCACTAAAATAAAACAAATAACTGTGAATGTTGTAGATCTGAAATAAACACGAAAAGTGTTGGATAAATTCAGCAAATCTGGCAGCATCTGTACAGAGGAAAACAGAGTTAATGTTTCAAGTCAGTGGTCTTTCATCAAGTCCAATAAAAGGTCTGGTCCTGAACCGTTAACCCTATTTTTCTCTCCACAGATGCTACCAGACTGTAGTGATTGCATTGACGTCAACTGGGTGCCCTTCATAGAATATAATTTCCCTGATTGGGGCCGTTAATCCAGTCCAATCAGAGAGCCCTGACTGACAGATATAAATAGGAGTGCTTCCGCGGTTACGTTAGAGCCCGGGTGTCCTTGGAGAAGAAGCATGCGGTGTCCACCAACACCCTGGAGTTGTTCAGGGACAGGTGGGAGCCGCAGGGCGTGGAGTGCATTATTTCCCCTCCAACTCTATTTTGATTTAATCCCTGCCCTCCCCTTCACTGTTTGATCACACAGTATTGCCCTTTTGTGAAGGGCAGTGCTTGTCACTGGCCACTCGGGTGTTTTCCTATCTTCCTGGTGGTGGAAATTGAATAAAGATTCGTACACCTTATGTCTCTCACTGTGTCTCACATCTGCACACACACAACATAGGTACTGGGGAAAAAAAATATGGACTACCGCAGTTAGGCGGTAGTGTGAGGGTTAGCAGTAAAGAAAAAAAAAACAAACAGGAATGTCAGGCATCCTCTTCACTCTAAAAAAAAGAACAGGAATGCATTGCCTTTTGATGTGAAGGGCATTGCTTGTCACTGGCCACTCGGGTGTTTCCTTTCTTCCTGGTGGTGGAAACTGAATAAAGATTCGTGCACAGAAGAAAAAAGAAGAAAAAAATAAATAGGAATGCCACCCGCACACAAATAACATGGGTGCTGGGGAAAAATAAGCAAAAAAAATGTAAAAATACATCCTGTTCATTCTCAAAGCTGGCTCTGCGGAAGCAGGATCAGTGTCAAGGACTCTCTATGTGTAAATAAAATTGTTTTACCTGATAACCTCCAATGGTGATGGAATACTAACCTCTGTGGAGTTATTTCAGTGGCAATGAGAGAAAAAGACATTCCTGAAGAAACTCACTTGCAATAATCATCTTTGAGTTGGAGTAAGCCTTTCTGGCAGAATGCCATTATTTAGGAAGCTTGCCTCATTTGATCCTGCTGTCAAAGACTGGACACAACATGTGGAAAGAATGCATTGATCTTCCAGCAGATGAAAAGCAAAGTATCTATGGACCCACAGCTTTCTTAGTTATTAGCAGCCTTACTTAATTAACAAATATTCTGACCCCATACCTCCTCTAATTCTGAGATGCTATTGGTTTTACTTGGTAATTCAAGGATCTATATTGGTATTTTTGAGGAGGTTAAGATAACTGGCAGAGGCATATGACTTTGGTTTAACCTTAATGGGCTGAGAGACCATTTGATATGTGGGATTAATAATGTAACCATGAAAAAGCACCTACTTGCTAAACACAAATGGATTTCAAACACGCACTATAACTGGCTTTATCATTGGAAAAGTAGAACATATGAGTTGGAGGGTATTCCGATGGAAGTGGATACCCTCATCAGTCTGATTGAGCTTAGGGAACACCATTTGAGTGAAAGCAATTGCATAGCCTCACTCAGAACATATCCTGAAATAGGGACTCTAGGTTAGCCCACAGCAAAACCCCAAAGGAAAGTCAAGCCTTGGTCAAACAGTTAAAATTTTCTTCAGGATCCTGGCTGGCGAATCATAATAGTTGCTGACACAAGACAGCAAAAGCATGAGACCTAAATGGAATAAGAGAATTCATAGGCCAGTGAAAATTGTAGTCAGCTGGGAAGAGGACTGATCTTGTCTCCATCTGCCTTTCCAGCAGTAGCTTCAGACTTTTCAGTCTGTCTGGGTTTTAAATATGGCGGCACAAGCTAAAAGGTGTCAGTAGTGCTGAGTACAGTACTTCTATTTCACGAAGCACACAATTTGCTGAGTTAAGTGCTTGCATAAATAATGAGGCGAGAAGTGCATCATTGTATAGGATAGCTCACTCCAAGCTATGGTGGAAGTGATGCCATAAAGCTCATTCACTGCCATTCTTTAACATAAATTGTAAAAATGACAGCCTTGATATTTTTGATTACTTCAATGAGTATTAAAAAACTTACAGCAATTGTTTTACCTGATAACCTCCAATGGTTATTGAAACAGATACATCCAATGGTTTATTTGTCACACCAGCAACAGATTTGATCAAGGACATGAAGAGGAGTGGGAACCACACAATGCATATTAACAAGAAGACGATAAGGCCACCCATGCCATATTTCACAACCTTCTTTTTCTTCTGTCCACGTGGTTGAGGATATCGCTGTAATGAAACCCAACAAAGGCAGATCATTAAACAAGAGATTTTGCAACCCTTTCAAAATTAACCTGCACCTGCCATAAAATGGCCATGCAAATCCAAGTCAGATGGCACCATCAATACCAAACCTCAAATTGCCAATCATGCTGAGTTTTTAATACAGGTGGAAACTTCTAAAAACTCTTCACAACTCAGCATTAATTAGCTACCAGTCATATTCAGATGATCCTAGATGGTTGGAATAGGAGACAAACAGTAAAAATAGAAGTATTCAAGTTGATTGTGCCCTTGTGAGTGTAGCATGAGCTTTGTTGTTGAAACTTTCTGTTGCATCTAGCTGCACAATACTTGATTTATGTGTAAGCTAACAGTGGAAACCCAAGATAGGAAGAGTTCCATTCCTCAACACTATTGTATTTTACCTGAGAAGCATTTATAAAGCATTAAAATAAATGAATTGATTCAAAATAGTCTGTAAGATTTTAAATTATTCATATTCTGTTAAATTAGAATGTTATTTATCTTCTATTACTGAGCTACCACCAATCCCTGCTCAATGACTTCACAAATCCTGAGGTACAGACAGCACTATGCTAGGATATGCATTGTGTCAATGACTGTTAACTAATGTGAAACACAAAAAAAAGGTTTAGATTAGAGTAGTGCTGGAAAAGCACAGCAAGTCAAGCAGCATCCAAGGAGCAGGAAAATCTATTCCTGATGAAGTGCTTTTGCTGAAGCATCGATTTTCCTGCTCCTCGGATGCTGCCTGATCTGCTGTGCTTTTCCAGCACCACTCTAATCTAGGCTTTGGTTTCCAACATCTGCAGTCATTACCTACAAAAAAAAAGCAACCATTCAAATACATAAAACAATGCCATATTCTGAGCAATATAAAAAAAAGCTAAAGAATTTAATGAATGATCTCAAAAATTATTAAATGATTAACTGTTTCAAAGCATAAGTGCCACTTTTACTTTCATTTGTTCATGGGGAGAGGGCATCACTGGCTAGGCTAGTGGAAAAGAGGGCAGAGAGACATCCATTTGAACTGTTACAATCCTTGCGGCACATTCTATGAGGAAGGGAGCTTCAGGATTCTAACCCAGCAACAATGAAGGAATGGTGATATAGTTCCAAGCTAGCATGGTGTGTGGCTTGGAGGGAAATTTGTAGGTGGTGGTGTTCCAATGCACCTGCTGCCTTTGTTCTTCTAGGCGGTAGAATTCAAGGGTTTGGAAGGTGCTGTTGAAACAACCTAGATGAGTTACAGCAGTGCACCTTACGGATAATACACATTGCTGTTACTGTACCATTGAACATCAAGAAGAGATGGTTAGTTTTTTTTGAAGATGGTCATTATTTGGCATTTGTGTGGCACAGTATGGTACTATTCAAGAGTGATTTTTCTTTTCTTACCTTTTCAGATTCACGCCAGCACTTCAGAATAAAAATATGAGCGTAAATGTCCTCTATACAGATCCAACTAGAGAGACTAAGGGTTGTGTCTGTCCAGACCCAGTCCATCACTGCTCTGAGCTCAGTCAGAAACGGAACTAGTCGAAATCTGGGGAGACCAAATTACATCAAAACTGAACAGATACCTGGCACTGGTTAATTATTAGAATGTTTTGTGTTCATTCATTGTACCTGGGTTTCATTGAGTGAGCCAGCAACATTAGCCATCACTACTTCCCTGGAAGATGGTGATATGATATCTTGATGGGAGGGGGGATTGCCCAGTGGTATTATCACTGGATTGTTAATCCAGAGGCCCAGGTAATGTTCTGGAGGACTGGGGTTGAATCCTGTTACAGCAGGTAGTAAAAGTTGAATTCAATAAATGTATGGAATCAAGAATCTAATGGTGACCATGAATCATTTTAATTTCCAGAAAAAACCCACCAAGTTCACTAATGTCCTTTAGGGAAGAAAACTGCCAACCTTACCTGGTCTGGTCTACAAGTGACTCCAGACCAACAGCAATGTCATTGACAGATGAAGTTTAATTTAGATAAAAACGAGGTATTGCATTTTGATAAGGTGAATAACGGCAGGGTTGATTGTAGGGCCCTGGGGAGTGCTGCTGAATAAAAAGATCTAGGGATGCTGATGCATAGTTCCTTGAAAGTAGAGTTACAGGTAGATAGGATGATGGAGAAGGCATTTGGCACACTTGCCTTCATTTGTCAGTGCACTGTGTATTAGAGTTGGGGTGTCATATTCCAGCTGTACAGGACATTAGCTAGGCCACATTTAGAATAGTGTGTTCAGTTCTGATCACCCTGCTATAGGAAGGATGGTCTTAAACTTGAAAGTCTTACAAGATTTACACGGATTTTGCTGCCATTAGATGGTCTAAGCTATTAGGAGAAGTTGAATAGGTTGGGTCTTTTTTCCCTGAGGGGTGAGAGGTTTATAAAATCATGAGGAGCATTGATATGGTGAATAGCCAAGGTCGTTTTTTTTCTAGGGTAGGGGAGTCCAAAACTAGATGGCATAGATTTAAGGTGGGAGAGATGATGGTGTTTCCACATATCTTTGTCCATTCCCTCTAATCTGTAATGGTCATAGATTTAAAAAGTGCTGACTAAGGAGCCTTCATGAATTTCTACAATGCATCTTGTGGGTTGTACACACTGCTCTTTCTGTGTTTCAGTGGTGGAAGGAGCAAATATTAGTGGACATGGTGTGTATCCAGCCGACTGTTTTGTCCTGGACTGTGTCAAGCTTCTTAATTGTTGATGAAACTGTACTCATCCAGGCAACTGGGGAATTCTCTTGACTGTGGGTGGCTTGTAGGTAGTGAACAGGCTTTGAGGTTTCAAGACGTGAGTTATTAGCTGCAGGACTCTTAGCCATAATATTTATATGGCTTGTTCAGTTCAGTTTTTGGTCAGGATGTTTATAGTGAGGGATTTTTCTAGGGTAATACTATTGATTCTCATAGAGCAATGATTAGATTTTTTGTTGTTAGAGATGGTCATTAGTCTGGCAATTGTGTGGCCTGAATATTAATTGCCATTTATCAAACCTCGATATTATCCAGGTCTTATCACATTTGGACATGAACTGCTTCAGTACCTGAGGATTCATGAATTGCACTGATTATGATATAATCTTTTGAATATATTCAGTGAACAATCAACATGGCAATTAAATTATGTTCTTTCAAGCTATATTCCAATCTGAAATTGTCCAATATTACCATCAGCTGGGATCATGACATTGATAAAGAAAGACTGAACAGGTTAGACACATTCTCATTGGAATGTAGAAGAATGAGATATGGTTTTTTGAAACTTCTGAGGAGGGTTGGCATGATCAATGCTAAATGGACATATATCCCCTCATGCAAATGTAGAATGAGGGGGCACAGGTTAAAATTAATTGGGCTACCATTTAAGATGGAGATGAAGAGGAATTTCTTCTCTGAAATGTTTTTAGATTTTGAAGTTATCTTCCACAAAGCGCAGTGAACACTGGACAACTAAATATATATTGAAAGCTGAGTTAGTTAAGTTTTAAACTGGCAAGGGAGTCTTGGTTATAATGGATTGACAGACAAGTGAAATTAAGGGAATCAGATTAGCCATGAACTTATCAAATGGTGGAGCAAGCTTGGTGGGCCAAATGATTTACTCCTGCTCCTTTTTCTTATGACTTTATGACATATAATATATCTTTGAACACCCGGTCACTCCTCATTCTTTTGGGACATATATGAAAAAAATGACTACAAAATAAGAGATACCAGAGATTGATCTGTGGTGGTGGAACAATATGTTACATAAAATTACACAGAATATTAATTAATTCAGTGAGCATCACTGTGGCACAAGGACCACACTAACATCAGATACCTCCATGCATTTAAACAGGTTTCTGTTTTTCTTATTATAAATATGATATTGACAGCTGTGTGTCTCATCAATTTTTACTCCATCAATGGAAGACTTAGAAAGTAATTATAGATTTCAGCAAATATTTAAACAAATTGAAAAAGTGTCTGAACTGAGTTACCACATTTACGAAGAAATTCCCTTACCCTTGGAACAGAAACAAGTTGATATAGTTGTAGCTTTTTGTCAAAAAGTTACCAAGCACACGTGTTGGGTAACCACAACGTATTTGATATGCTGACAATCCAAAGTAAACACATTTAACAAAGTACCAAACCTGTGCGACTTTGTTCTGGTTAAACCTTCTGCAAGGAAACAACAAAGAAAACTATTTTTAGAGATCTATGCAAACAAATGCAAATACACCAAAGTATTTAAAGTTAAGGATTTAAATGATTGGTGATAGTGAAAGAATATATATAACTACTACTAAATGTAATTACCAGCCTGCAGTTAATTTGTCTACAAAACCTAAACCCTTCTTCCCATCATAAAATTTCCAGTTAACTATAGTAAGATAAGAAATTACCTTTCTGTCACTCTTGGTAATATAAAAAACATCCAAAAATGAATTCCAAAAACAAGGATCACTTGAAAGATAACTTTTCCTAAAACTGTCTTTCTGAGATAGAGTGCTCGATCCACTACCATTGTGCCAAACTGAATTATTAACATCACCAAAAATGCCTCCGGCACTTGATCCTCTGATAAAGAAGATGTGATGTCGGCAGCTGCTGAATGTTTCTGTAGAAGACAAAACAGCCATTATTGAACTCTTGTCTTCTTATGTGCAATATTTCCTGAGTCGACTGGATCTCTAGGACATAGAGAAACCCAACATTAACCATAAGAGCTTTTCAAATAAACTTTTGAGAAATCCACATATAAAATATTCTTCTTTGCTTGGCATAAACTTCATATGTCTCATAGAAAAACATCATAACTAACTAGGCCAAAGTAAGTTAAGTACAAACCAAGTATTCAGGGCTCCAGGTGTATATTGGAGAATTGCTGGACTTTGCATCTAATAGCTAATCAGTGGTTGAAATTTCAAACTGTTTAAATACTATATTTGGTTGACTGCAAGATTATCTAGCACTTTGCTGAATGGGAGTAAGCCCACCTCTGGTCAGTGACAACATTCTATACTACTGAGAATTTAGTTCAAGTGTGTACTTAATGGACATAAACTGCAACAGATAATAAGCCCAATTTTAATTTAAGGTAGCACTAACAATCTAAGTGGGCATTAGACATCCATTAATGTTTGGTTTTTAGTCCTTGCCAGAATAGAACCAAAAATCCATTGTGAGTAACACATTAACCTAACACCAAGGTATCATTCTTTGTTTGCAGCTCTCCCAACTCCGAGTTTCTTCATCAATTACAAGCATGTGTATGAAGGACAATTTGTGGCTTGATTAACCATACGCAAATCCAACAAGGTTTATTAAGCCTACTCATCACCAAATCTTTCAACCATATTATGTAAAACAAGACTTAATAGATGCAAAGTTGCTCTCCCTGATTTGCCTTGTGGATGGAATCCACAGATCACAGCAGACCAGAGACTTGTTTCTCATATTCATTTTGCTATAAATTCACAGGGTAACTTAGTCCTGTTTCATGCAGAAGATAAAGAAAGTCTTTGTATTATAAGATTAGGAATCTGAACCATGATGGAAATCTACTTGGACATGGATCTAATATGGTTATATATTAATCTCTACTGAATTTTTACTGTCACTGAAAAGAGACAAGAGTGCTCTTTGGCCCTTTTCATCAGGTCCCACAGAACAGTGTTCTACTCAAAGCTGGTATTTGCTAGAACTCCTAGGTCCACATTGGCAGCAAAGACATAAGTAAGATGGGGGATGTGATCCTGTCATCAGAATTTAGGAAGCTAGGTAGAAGATCAGCTAACATATCTTAAATGTAGTAATTTCTGGATTACTGCTGATGACATGCAAAAGTTAGTACAAAAAAAGATGAACACAGATGAATGCATGATTCCAAAGATGGTGCATGAGGGTGGGCTTTAGATTCCTCAGGACACTAGGACTGACTCTGAAACAGTCAGCACCTATAGGAGCTGAACAGGTTGAACTTGAACAGAACTTGGATTGAATTTCTTGTAAGTGATTTGCTAATGCTGTTGCAGAGACTTTTAACTAACTTTACATGGATGGTAGAACCTGGCAAGACTATCAGAATACCAGGGTGTACAAAATACGGGGAGGGACGCATAGAACGAGAAAAGAAAATAGTAAGAGTCAGAATAAGGAAGAATTTAAAACATTTAAACATTACTGAAATTTTACAGGAATATTGTGTGTAGTATTTATTTCCTTACCTAATGGTAGACAATATCCACTACAGGGCGTGCAACAAAGTTTCACCGGAGTGATGCATGAGATGAGAGGATTATTCAATGAGGAGAAATTGAATAGACTAGGCATATATTTCCTAAGGGTGACAAGTGATTGAATGGAATCGTACAAAACTAAAAGGAGATTTGATAGAATTGGATGCTCAGAAAATGTTTCTATTGACTAGGGTATATAGAACACAGACTAAAGAGTCAGCCATTTAGGATCAAGATGAGCAGAAATGTCTTCACTCAAATGGTTGGGAATCCTTGGATTTCTCCATCCCAGAGTACTGTTGATGCTCAGTTATCAAGTATATTGAAAACAGAGGTTTTGAGTATTAAGATAATTAAGGGATGTTGGGAGAGTGCAGAAAGATGAAACAGAGGTGGAAGATCTGCCATGACCTTACATGACAATGCAGACTCTACAGATAGACACCAACTCAAGCTGAGGCATACCTCCAGAAAGTCATGAAAATCAAATTATCTTTTAGGGGCATTCTATTGAATATACAGCAGATCGCAATATTTTAAAATCAAATACATGCTGCAAATAGATTTGGAAAGAAAGTACAGTATTTTGTTTTGGTTGGGTGAGAGGTCATCCTGGTCTTCTGCTGAAACTTTGGTCAAAGATCTGTGAGAATCTTGGAGAAATGTTAACCATTCTTTAAAATAAAACAAAACATATTTACGTACCCCAAATGCCCCAAAACCAAAGACAATAACAATGAAGTCTACAACATCAGCCAAGAACATCAACACGTAGACATCTGTTACTGCACTATACTCCGGATGGATAATGTTGTAGAAGAAATGTTTGATTGGAATATATATTTGAAGTGTTCTGAAAAAGAATGAAACACCAAATGAAATACAGCGGTTAATAATCATAGGTTAAATTGACTTAATGATTTTAAATTTAATGCATTATCTAATGCTTTTTTAATATATAAAGTAGAAAAGAAAAAAAAATGCACTTATATGGCACATTTAATGATCATTGATAATCCCAAAGCATTTTACAACCATTGAAGTATTTTTGAAATGAAACATAAAAGAATAATAGTAAAACTGTTATAATAAAAGAATTAGAGACAAAAAAACTGCAGACACTGGAATCTAAAGAAAACAGGCAGAAGGCTGGAAGAACACAGCAAGCCAGGCAGCATCAGGAGGTGCAGAAGTCGACGTTTTGGGTGTAATCCTTCTTCAGGACTAGGAATAGGTGTGGGGGGAGCTGCAGATAAAAGGGGAGGCAGGGATATGGTGGGGAAGTGGGGAAAGGTGAAGATAGGTAGAGGGTACAACTTGGTTGGTCAATGGGAGGAATGAAGCCAGTTGGCGGCAGGGAGCAGTGAAAGGGAGTGGGAGGGGCTGGGTAGGGAGTTGAGATATGGAGAGTGAGGTTATTTGAAACTGGAGAACTCAATGTTGAGTCCTACGGGCTGTAGGGTGCCCAGGTGGAAGATAAGGTGTTGTTTCTCCAATAGGAGATTGTGGCTTGTTTTGGCAATGGAGAAAGCCAAGGATGGTCATGTCGGAAAACGAGTGGTTGGTGGAATTAAAATGGGGGTGACTGGGAGGTCCAGTCAGCTCCTGCGGACCCGTCTGCGATGCTCGGTGAGCCATTCCTTGAGTTTTCGTTTAGTCTCCCCAATATATGTGAGCATAAGAGGTGCAGTTAGTAAGTTTGCAGATGACACCAAAATTGGAGGTGTAGTGGACACCGAAGAGGGTTACCTCAGATTAAAACCAGATGGGCCAATGGGCTGAGAAGTGGCAGATGGAGTTTAATTCAGATAAATGCGAGGTGCTGCATTTTGAGAAAGCAAATTTTAGCAGGACTTATACACTTGATGGTAGGGTCCTAGGGAGTGTTGCTGAACAAAGAGACCTTGGAGTTCAGGTTCATAGCTCCTTGAAAGTGGAGTCATAGGTAGATAGGATAGTGAAGAAGGCATTTGGTATGCTTTCCTTTATTGGTCAGAGTATTGAGTCCAGGAATTGGGACGTCATGTTGCAGCATTACAGGATGTCGGTTAGGCCACTGTTGGAATATTGCATGTAATTCTGGTCTCCTTCCTATCGGAAAGATGTTGTGAAACTTGAAAGGGTTCAGAAAAGATTTACAAGGATGTTGCCAGGGTTGGAGGATCTGAGCTACAGGGAGAGGCTGAACAGGCTGGGGCTGAAGGGTGACCTTATAGAGGTTTACAAAATTATGAGGGGCATGGATAGGATAAATAGTCAAAGTCTTTTTCCCTGGGGCTGGGGAGCCCAGAACTAGAGGGCATAGGTTTAGGGTGAGAGGGGAAAGATATAAAAGAGACCTAAGGGGCAACTTTTTCACGCAGAGGATGGTACGTGTATGGAATGAGCTGCCAGAGGATGTGGTGGAGGCTGGTACAATTGCAATTAAGAGGCATTTGGATGGGTATATGAATAGGAAGGGTTTGGAGGGATATGGGCCGGGTGCTGGCAGGTGGGACTAGATTGGGTTGGGATATCTGATTGGCATGGACGGGTTGGACCGAAGCGTCTGTTTCTATGCTGTACATCTTTGTGACTCTATGACTCTAAGACCACATTGGGAGCACCTGATGCATTAAACTAGGTTGGAAGAGAGGCAGATGAACCTCTGTCTCACCTGGAAGGACTGTTTGGGGCCCTGGATGACGGTGAGGGGGATGGTGCACCAGCAGGATTTGCATCTTTTCTGGTTGCAGGGGAAGGTACCTGGGGGTTTGGTGGTGGTGGTGGTGTGAACCAAGTACTGTCAGAGCATCCCATTCTCCCAATCCCTTTGCCTCCACTGCATCTGCTCAGATGAGGAGACAGTCCACTCACGAGCATTCCAGATGTCCACCTATTCTGAACAACGTGCTTTCCCCCCTCCGTCATTCAGACAGCCCTTTGCCACACCACCTCCATTCCCTGCTCCACTGCTCTAACCCCCCCCACACAATAAAAAGGTCCCCCTTGTCCTCACCTACCACCCCATCAGTCTCCGTATCCAATGCATCATCCTCAAACACTTCCGCCAGCTCTAAATAGATATAACCACCAAGAACACCCTCCCCACCCCTCTCTGCCTTCTACGAGGACCATTCCCTCCGACAGTACTTGGTTCATCCAACATCCACCACCAAACCCACAGGTTCCTTTCATTGACTTCTGCACCTCCTGATGCTACCTGGCTTGCAGTGCTCTTCTAGCCTCCTGTCCGTAATAAAAGAATTGGCAATTAGCTTATAATAAAACTGATTTGCCTTCTCTGTAATTTAAATAATGGTCTTTTTTACACCTGCAGCATTTGCACATGAACATATGAAGATGATGGACAATTTTATTTTGAAAGGGAGCACAAAATATCGACAATTCACTTTAACAAGGATGGGAGCCAGGGTGGGATGACCTTCTGTATTTTCAGTACAGACAGGGACTAACCCATGTCTGGGCATATCTCTAGAAAGCCTTTACAATCAAATGACCTTTCTATTGAAGATAAATCGAAACGGAATGGATTACTTGTTAGTACTGTGATAGAAAGAACAGAACTAAGAGTTGGAGTAGGCATTCGACCTTTCAAGACCATTTCACTATTCAATGTGATCATGGCTGCTCATCCAACTCAGTACCCTGTTTCCACATTTTACTCATACCCTCGATCCTTTTAGCCCTAAAGAACTTTATCTACTACCTTCTTGAAAACAGTCACTGTTTCAGCCTCAAACACTGTCTGTGGCAGAGGATTCTAGAAGCTGACCATTTGCTGTGAGAAGAAATCACTCATCATCTCTGTCCTAAGAGATCTATCCTATGTCCTCAAATTGTGACCTCTTGTTTCGTATTCCACAGTCATCAGAAACATCCTCCCTGCGATGATTACAACTGATTATATTTTTACAGAAACTGAGGTTTAATAGTCATCAGATTTGCTGTTGGAAAATTTAAACCCACAAAGATTTCATAGAATCCATACAATGTGGAAACAGGCTGTTTGGCCCAACAAGTCCATACCAAGTCTCTGAAGAGCATCCTACTCAGATTCAACTATCATTTCCCTGTAACCCTGCATTTCCCATGGGCTAACCCAGCTAATCTACATATCCCTGGACACAATGGCCAATTTAGCATCGCCAGTTCACCTAAATTGCATATCTTTGGACTGTGGGAGGAAACCCACACAGAGAGGATGTGCAAACTCCACACAGACAGTTGCCCAAGGCTGAAATTGAACCTGGGTCCCTGGTCCTGTGAAGCAGTAGTGCTAATGATTGAGCCACTGTACTGCCCAAGGGGCCATTTTATTTCAAGAAGATACAGATGGCTGACTTCATCCCCAAATATGTGGCAACTGTTTGGCCTAAAAAACTATTTATGTAGACAACAGAAACATCAATACTGTGGGCACATAACAGAAACTTGCTTATAATAGGAAATTCTTCATGAAGTCATAAGAACAGCTCAAAGCAGCGAATCTCGGTCGAAACCCACCAAAGATCTTGTTTGGAAAAGGAAGAGATTCACATTAGGCAAAGAAGTTGGCTTATTCTTTAACTGCAAGTTATACCTTTACAACAGCAGCTTGACTACAATTTTGATTGGAAAAGCCGTTGCATTTATATTGTGGATGCAGGAAAAAAAAATGAAGGTTTATTCTTTCTTTCAATTTAAACTTATGAGCCAGCCTAGTTTGTATCTGTTCAAGCTCAAAACTCATGGTCACAAAACTCAAGGTGTAAGAAACTTCTTGAAAACAAATCTGGTTGCAGTTTGATGAGAGGTGGAAAAAATGAGAAATCATCCCATCTCTTGCCCCTGTCCTCCATTAGATGGTTTCAGCCATTTAAATGTAGCGCCATCATTTCTGCAACAATATTCATGCAAGGCAAACATACAAGAAAAGGTGATCACTAAAGATGCAGCATGCACTCAGATTTTGTAAAGATTCAAGAAAGCCACTTCTATTGTTAGTCCTTGCGAAGGTAAATGGAAATGATGCAAGCCTGAGGCATCTCTTAGTTTGCTGAAGACAATGAAAGTTAGAAATGTTGGCAAGGAACTCACAGTGGTGTACTCCAAGCATTGATTTGAATGGTCTTTACTTCAGTGATCACCTGGTAAAGCACCCTGTGAAATCTAAGGCCAGCCAAAATCCAGGATAAAGAGACACCAAAAACCTCCCTCCGCCGCTGCATCCAGGGGATTTCAGCCACACTCCTCTCCCCAATATCCAAGAGCCTTTCACGCCCCATAATGTTCCACAATATCATCACAGGAAATTAAGGTAGAAAATCACTTATCAGCATGGTGGAAACATGATCTTGTTGGCCCAATATTTGAGTGACAACTCCCTGCATGTTCTTCCCCGGGTTACTCAGGAAAGGCTGGATGAAAGAAGGAGAATGTTTTGTATAACCAAGCACGACTGAACAAAAACCAAAGATGAGGTCAGCAACTATGTAATCATTGGAAGAACCTAGTTGCAGTACCTTAAGTGAAACAAAACATTTCTCCCCTTTGCAAAGTTAAATACCACACCACATTTCCCCATGGCGAACAGCAAGTAAATTAGAATGAGGAATTAGGTGTGAATGTTTGGGACCGAAAATTTACCAGTCACCATGCAGCACCTGATTGGAAAAGAATAGTTGCAGCTCTGCCAGGATACATGAGTCTGGTAGTATTGACTCTTGGAAGGTCCTGCCAAAGTGTCCCATTGCCATAGACATGACATTGGTCACAGGCACAGCAGAAAAGCGCATATTGATTAGGCCTTATGTTTGCTCTAGTTCAGCTACTAATATTATTTTCTGTGTTCCATGGATGTAGAGAGATCAGAATGCCAAGGAAAGACTGGAGACCAATGGTGAATTCCCAATCATTGCCACCTGAATTCCATGGCTGAGGAGGTTCTTGAGTTGATAGGAAATCTGGGTTGCTGCTTCATAGCAAAGAGGCTGGAGTGGTATAGCAGGAGTATACATCAACTCGCTGTTGGCATGAAGGATGGTGTACATGTCTCGTACAAAGTGCAGTCATTGATGTGAGATGTGTGATGTGAGTCCTTCCATTTCTGTTTTTCAGCAGCAGCAGCAACTCGAAGGGCGGGAGCTTGCACCAGGGGCCTGTCGGGAGCGGTGAGTCACTGATTTATGCTTTTAAATTTGAAGTCAGAGAGCAGAGGTTTCTGGGAAAGGTGGCTCTTCTTATTTTTATTTCCATCCTGCTATATAAGTCAGTGTCTTCTCAACCGAGACCCTACATTGTAGGGCCTCCCATCCTATCACCTCCTTTAACCTTCAAGACCAGGGACATATCAGTTAAGCGCCTCTTTTTTACTTTCTGACTAGGGGACTAGCAGGGATGGCAGTGCAGGGAGAGCAATGTTCCTCCTGCATGATGTTTGAGGCCAGGGACACCAATAGTGTCCCATCCAAGTACATCTGCAGGAAGTGCACCCAACTGTCGCTCCTCCAAGACCATGTTAGGGAACTGGAGCAGGAGCTGGATGAAATTCAGATCATTCAGGAGGCAGAGGCTGTGACAGATAGGAGTTACAGGGAAGTAGTTACTCCTAGGCAAGAAGAAAGCTGGGTGACTGTTCGAAAGGGGAGAAAACAGTCAGTGGAGAGATCCCCTGTGGCCATTCCCCTGAAAAACATGCATACCATTTTGAATACTGTTGAGGGGGATGACTTACCTGGGGCAAGCAGTGGGGCCTAGGTCTCTGGCACAGAGCCTGTCCCTATTGCACAGAAGGGAAGGAGGGAAAGGAGGAGAGTGTTAATCATTGGGGACTCAATAGTTAGAGGCTCAGATAGGTTTGTAGGGAATGAATTAGACTTGCGGTTGGTGTGTTGCCTCCCGGGGCCAGGGTCCATGATGTCTCGGATCGTATCTTTGGGGTCCTGAAGGGAGAGGGTGACCAGCCTCAGGTCGTTGTCCATGCATCAATGACATAGGAAGAAAGAGGAATAGGGATGTAAGGCAGGATTTCAGGGAGCTAGGGTGGAAGCTGAGAGCTAGAACAAACAGATTGTTCTCTCTGGATTGTTACCCGTGCCAGGTGATAGCGAGGCAAGGAATAGGGAGAGATATCAGCTGAACACATGACTGCATGGATGGTGCAGGATGGAGGGTTTCAGGTTTTTGGATAATTGGGGCTCATTCTGGGTAAGGTGGAACTTGTACAAACAGGATGGTCTTCACTTGAACCAGAAGGATACGACTATCCTGAGTGGGAAATTTGCTGGTGCTATTCGGGTGGGTTTAAACTAGCTCAGCAGGGGAATAGGAACCAGAGGTGTAGCTCCAGTACACAGGAGGATGTGGGTAGAAAGGACAGGGACAGGATTTCAGGGTCACTGGAATGTGCTGGCAGACAGCGAAGTGGTTTGAAGTATGTTGACTTCAACGCCAGAAGTATCCGAAATAAGATAGGTGATCTTGCAGCATGGATAGGTACCTGAGACTTCGATGTTGTGGCCATTTCGGAGACATGGATAGAGCAGGGTGAGGAATGGATGTTGCAGGTTCCAGGGTTTAGATTTTTCATTAAAAACAGGCAAGGTGGTAAAAGAGGGGGAGGCATGGCCTTGTTAGTCAAAGATAGTATAACGGTGGCTGAGAGAACTTTTGATGAGGTAGTGTGGGCTGAGGTTAGAAACAGGAGAGGAGAGGTCGCACTGTTTGGAGTTTTTTTATAGGCCTCCGCAGAGTTCCAGGAATTTGGAAGAGAGGACTAGCAACATTATTCTGGGTAGGAGCGAAAGGAACAGGGTGGTCATTATGGAGGACTTTAACTTCCCCAATATTGACTGGAAATGTTATAACTCGAGTACATCGGATGGATCAGTTTTTGTCCAATGTGTACAGGAGGGTTTCCTGACACAGTATGTCGAAGGGCTGACAAGAGGGGAGGCCACACTCGATCAGGTGCTTGGTAATGAACCAGGCCAGATGTTTGATTTAGTTGTAGGTGAGCACTTTGGAGAGAGTGACCATAATTCAGTTACGTTTAGTTTAGCGATGGAAAGGGATAAGTACATGCCACAATTCAAGAGTTATTGATGGGGCAAGGGCAATTATAATGTGATTAGGCAAGAATTAGGATGCATAGAATGGGGTAGCAAAATGCAGGGGAAGCAGACAATCGAAATGTGGAGCTGGTTTAAGGAACAGATATTGCGTGTCCTTGATAGGTATGTCCCTGTCAGGCAGGGAGGAAGTGATAAGGTAGGAGAACTGTGGTTTACTACAGAAATTGCATCTCTTGTTAAGAAGAAGAAGGAGGCTTATGTGTTGATCAGGCAAGATGGTACAGATGAGGGGATGGAGAGTTACAGAGCTAGGAAGGATTTAAAGAGAGAGTTAAGCAGAGCAAAGAGAGGGCACGAGCAGTCTTTAGCAAATAAAATAAAGGAGAACCCTAAAGCTTTCTATAGGTATGTGAGGAATAAAAGGATGATTAGGGTAGGAATAGGGCCAGTCAAAGACAGAAGTGGGAAGTTGAGTGTGGACCCTGTAGAGATCAGAGATGTGCTAAATGAACATTTCTCATTGGTGTTCACTCAGGAAAAGGAGAATAATGTAGAGGAGAAGAATGAGGTACAAGATATTAGACTAGAAAGGATCGATGTTAGTTACGCACAGGTGTTATTAATTCTAGAAGAAGTGAAAGTAGACAAGTTCCCTGGGCCGGATGGGATTTATCCGAGGATTCTCTGGGAAGCTAGGGAGGAGAGCCTTTGACTTTGATATTTGAGTTGTCATTGTCTACAGGTTTAGTACCTGAGGACTGGAGGATTGCAAAGGTTGTGCCCTTGTTCAAGAAGGGCAGCAGAGATGACCCAGGTAATTATAGACCAGTGAGCCTTACTTCTGTTTTGGAAAGGTTTTGGAAAGGATTATGAGAGATAAGATTTATAATCATCTAGCAAGCAACAATTTGATTTCAGATAGTCAACATGGTTTCGTTAAGGGCAGGTCGTGTTTCACAAACCTCATTGAGTTTTTTGAGAAGGTAACCAAGCATGTGGATGAGGGGAGGGCAGTTGACGTGGTATACTTGGACTTCAGTAAAGCCTTTGATAAGGTTCTACATGGTAGGCTGATGGAGAAAATGCAGAGGCATGGAATTGATGGTGATTTAGCAGTTTGGATTAGAAACTGGCTTTCTGGAAGAAAGCAGCGAGTGGTGGTTGATGGCAAACGTTCAGTCTGGAATCCAGTTACTAGTGGTGTGCCACAAGAATCTGTTTTGGGACCACTGCTGTTTGTCATTTTTATAAATAACTTAGATGCAGGCATAGGTGGATGGGTTAGCAAATTTGTAGACGACACTAAAGTCGGTGGAGTAGTGGACAGTTTGGAAGAATGATACAGGTTGCAGGGGGACTTGGATAAACTGCAGAATTGGGTTGAGAGATGGCAAATGGAGTTCAATGCAGCTAAATGTGAGGTGATGCACTTTGGGAAGAATAACAGAATGGCAGAGTACTTGGTCAATGGAAAGATTCTTGGTAGTGTGGATGTGCAGAGGGATCTTGAAGTCCATGTGCATAGATCCCTGAAAGTTGCCATCCAGGTGTATAGTTCTGTTAAGAAGGCATAAGGCTTCAATGGTAGAAGGATTGAGTTCCAGAACCGCAAAATCATGCTGTAACTATACAAAACGCTGGTGTGGCCACACTTGGAATATTGTGTAGCATTCTGGTCACCCCATTACAGAAAGGATGTGGAAAAGGTGCAGAGGAGATTTACCAGGATGTTGCCTGGTCTGGAGGGAAGGTCTTATGAGGAAAGGCCGAGAGACTAGGGTCTGTTCTCATTGGAAAGAAGAAGGCTAAGGGAGGATTTGATGGAGACATACAAGACGATCAGAGGATTAGATAGGGTAGACAGAAAAAGACTTTTTCCTAGGATGATGACGTCAGCTTGTGCGAGAGGGCATAACTACAAATTGAGGGGTGAAAGATTTAAGACAGATGTCAGAGGCAACTTTTTTACGCAGAGAGTGGTAAGGGCGTGTAATGCCCTACCTGCTAAGGTAGTCAACTCAGCCACATTAGGGAGATTTAAACAATCCTTAGATAAGCACATGGATGATTTTGGGATAGTGTAGGGGGATGAGCTGAGAATAGTTCACAGGTCAGCACAACATCGAGAGCCGAAGGGCTTGTTCTGCGCTGTATTGTTCTATGTTCTATGTTGCTGACTCCATGGACTCCTATCTATGAGTTAAAAAAAACACTAATGATTCCATTTTCTCTCAAGGTCCACCATAGAAACAAAAAACTGCCTATTCTGGGAGTCACTTGCTCATCTCCAAAGAGTAGGAGATGACATTGTGAAAATCAACAATACTATGTCCCCATGGCCTGACAGTCCACATGGATTCAGAAATGTATGCAGTGGTTGGTTGTCCTGAGGCAGAATTCTACTGGTTGACACATGGTTGAGGGTTACACAGATACTTCCAGTGAGCTACTAGATGGAATCAAAATTATAGATATTCAGGATCACAATGAATCATTTGCATGAGATGATCACCAATATAATTGCAGCACACCTCCACTTCTATCAGGCATATCAGTTGTGACATTTCAAGGCCAATCACGTCTTTAGTGACACTGTTGCTCCACCATCTTGCAGGAGTTGTCCTTTGATAGGAGATCCCACAGCTCTATGTAGGTTCTGCTTGCAGCTACCTCTGCAGTCTTTTGCCAATTTGCCTTTATGAAATTGTCCTTGCAAGTAGCCAGGAGATTGTTGCTGTCAAAATCTTTGTGTCCCTGGAATGGTAGGTCTAACATACGAGGAACGGCAGAGGATCCTGGGATTGTATTCATTGGAGTTTAGAAGATTAAGGGGAGATCTAATAGAAACTTACAAGAAACTTGGAAAGGGTGGACGCTAGGAAATTGTTTCCGTTAGGCGAGGAGACTAGGACACAGCCTTAGAATTAGAAGGGGTCAATTCAGAACAGAAATGCAGAGACATTTCTTCAGCCAGAGAGTAGTGGGCCTGTGGAATTCATTGTCGCAGAGTGCAGTGGAGGCCGAGACGCTAAATGTCTTCAAGGCAGAGATTGATAAATTCTTGATGTCACAAAGAATTAAGGGCTACAGGGAGAATGCTGGTCAGTGCAGTTGAAATGCCCATCAGCCATGATTGAATGGCAGAGTGGACTCGATGGGCCAAATGGCCTTACTTCCACTCCTATGTCTTATGGTCTTATTTTCTACCTCTCAAATTCTCCTTCTCACTGGAGGAACATTCTCTAGAACATATAACATTCATGGCACAGTCATTCTGATTAAGACACCATTCTAATGGGTTCTACAATACTGCCCAGATTCTTCTGTCTCTCAGACCCGCCTCCAATGAATGGCTTTCCAGAAGCACAATCATCTCAAGGTTGCCATTCTTAGGAAGAAAAGTAAATTGCTTTACTGTATGTCTGCCAAATGTTACAATAACAACAGCTGCTGCCTCATTGCTATCATTTAAAGCTACAGGGTCTCTGATTCCACCATCTCTGTTGTTTATTGTGTGTCAAATGTGGCAGGGCTAATAAATTGGGTTTGATTACCTCTTTAACAATTATAAACCCTCCATGAAAGATTTTGCAAATGTGGGTGCTGTTCCTATGTGTCTTGCTTTCAGCTGATTATAGAATTGGGGATCAAAATTGGTGACCAGCCATCTCTTACAATTTACTCTGCCTGTAATGTCACTGGTTTCTGGCCCAAAATCACCTGGTAAATGTGGAAATCCATGATATCTAATCTTATTTAATTTGTTTTATTCATATATTTAACCCACAAATTTCACAATCCATTTAGCATAATTGCAGAATAAGTTAAGAAAGTCATAACACTGGTTGCAACTTGTATCTACCTGTTCACAATATAATAGCACTTATAACTGGTGAAGAAAGACAGATACTCCTTGTCACCATTCCACAATGTTTCACCAGCAGTTTGAAGATTTTACTGAGCTACTTTGGGAATCCTGCAATTGCACCCCTACTGAGAAGAAATAAAGTTCTTTGGGTTTATTGCTTTCCTCTATTATTCAAGAAAAAAAAAGAACAAAAGTCAAAGCTGATCTTTACCTCAATGCTGAATTATTAAAAATACCAGGAGGGCTCGTAAATTTTAAAACATTACATGGAAATTCTGCTTTGCTGTACTAGCAAAGATGCCAGAGACAGTTCTTTTCTTTAATGATGAGTTTTCATCTGTCTATTTGAGGGAAACAGTGCTTGAATGTGAATAACATTTCCTTGTTATATTGAACATTAATATTGCATGATCGCAAAGAATTCCTCAACTTGTTCAAGAAAGACATTTATCCTGCGATCAGAGCAGAATTCTTTAGTCTACTCATGTATTATTCTTTCCTGGAAGATGATCCATAAATAATGCTTATCCAAATCAATTGGCAAACTTGCAGCAATTAGTATTGAACTGAACTGGACCTATTTTCTACAATAATCATTAGGATCTAGAACCGAAACTGTTTGACTACTTGTAGTTCAAACTCAATAATTATGGTAGGAGGAAAATTTTAACCAATTCCCTGACCTGGATTTAAACACAAAACAGTACTGTTCTTCCTGTAAATGTGTCGCATATTTAATAAAATGACAGAATTTTTTATAACTACCTTGACATCCTGCATGGATAAACATTTTCGAAATCAGAATTATATCACTTACTTTGCAATGGCAATGGTTTTTGCCTTGATCATTTGTTCCCTTACTTTTTCCAATAAGAGCTCTTTTTTATTCTTCGGTTGAACACTGAGTGACCCGCTTCCTTTTCGGCTACTACTGTTTCGGGTGCTTACACTACCTATGTGAAATTTTTGCAAAAATCACCTTGATTAAACACTTACTGGCAACAAAACTTTGAGTTTTGAGGATTAGTCTTAAGAAATTAGCATAATCAGTAGTTACTCAGTTGAATGATAATCACATAATTTAACAAAAACAAAGTTTGTACTTCCATAAAGAAAAATAAACAAATAATTTAGCAATCAATATGTCAAATTCAATGCAGAATTAGGCAGTATGAGAACTTAAAATTTTGTGAATAGTAAGCTTGTAAACAGCCTTACAGTATAAGACTTTTCAACTGTTAACTGTGTATTGGAACCAGGCTTTAAAAAAAATGTTTTCATTTTCCAATAATTCTGTCTTTCATAAAATTTCACAGTAAAGGCTGAAATCCTATTTTAGCTCCACTGACAACAGTAATAGAAATCTCTAAAAATTAGCATTCATGGATCAGTAAATACTAACATGTCTTGTTGCAAATGAAGTATGGTCATAGGAGTTATACAACATGGAAACAGATATTAGAACATAAGACTATAAGAAATATGAGCAGGAGTAGGCCATCTGACCCATCGAGCCTGCTCTGCCATTCTATAAGATCATGACTGATCTTTTCGTGGACTCAGCTCCACTTATCTGCCTGTTCACTACAATCCTTAATTCTTTTATTGTTCAAAAATCGATCTTTACCTTAAAAACATTCAACAAGGTAGCCTCAAATGCTTTACTGGGCAGGGAATTCCACAGATTCACAACCCTTTGAGTGAAGACATTCCTCCTCATCTGCTCCCTCTTCGTCTGAGGCTATGCAACCACCACCACCACAAACCCCAACCGGTTGTAGTTTCACCTGCCAATAGAAACAACCTCCCTGCTTCTATCTTATCTATTCTTTTCATGATTTTATATGCTTCTATAAGATCCCCCCTCATTCTTCTGAATTCAAATGAAAATTGTCCAAGTTTACTCAATCTCTTCTCATAAACCAACACTCTCAACTCTGGAATCAACCTTGTGACCCTCCTCTGCACCTCTTCCAGTGCCAGTACATCCTTTCTCAGGGTGACCAAAAATTTACAGAGTACTCCAGATGTGGCCTCAAAAGCACCGTACACAGCTACAGCATAACCTCCTAATTTTTAAACTCCATTCCTCTTGCAATGAAGGACAATATTCCATTTGCCTTCTTAATTACCTGCTGCACGTGCAAACCAATTTGTTATGATTCACGCACAAGGACACCCAGGTCACTCTGCACAGCATCATTCTACAGTTTTTCACCATTTAAATAATAGTCCATTTTGCTGTTATTCCTACCAAACTGGATGACCTCACATTTACTAACATTGTACTCTATCTGCCAGACCCTTGTCCAGTCACTTAACCTATCTGTATCTCTCTGTAAACTTTCAGTGTCCTCTGCACATTTGCTTTACCATTCACTTCAATGTAACCTGCGAACTCTGATACACTACACTTTGTCCCCAATTCTAAAGACCCCTTGGTCCAACTTGTCCATGCTGACCAGGTATCCTAAACTGATCTAATCTCATTTGCCAGCACTTGGCCCATATCCCTCTATCCCTCTTACTCCTTCCTATTCATGCATCTATCCAGATGCTTTTTAAATATTATAATAGTACCCACCTCCACCACTTCCTCTAGCAGTTCATTCCATATATGCTTCAGCCTCTGCATGAAAACATTTCCTCTTAGGTCCACTTTAAATCTTTCCCCTCTCATCTCAAATCTATGCCCTCCAGCTTTGGAAATCTTGACACTGGTAAAAAGACTTTGGCTATTCACTCTATGCATGCCTCTCATGATTTTATAAACTTCTATAAGGTCATCCCTCAGCTGCTCTTGCTCCAGAGAAAATAGACCCAAGTCTATTCAGTCTCTCTTTACAACTCAAACACTCTAACATCCTTGTAAATCTTTTTTGAATCTTTTCAAGTGTAACAACATCTTTCCTATTTCAGGGAGGCCAGAAGTGAATCTAGTATTCCAAAAGTTTTCCCAAAAGTAACCACTATTTTTATTAGATTTTGCTTTGTTTTGGAACCAGAAAAAAATCATAAGAATGATACTTTAATGGGAGGAAGGAGACAGAGGAGACTTGGCTTCAGAAAAGACCACATGAGAGGTCAGAGAACAGCTGTAGAGTTCAAAAAGAAAATCAAAACAAAAGCTAAGCAGTGAACTCTCACAGCTGACTGACTGTAAAATTACAAACATCTCTGGAAATCTGAATTTGGTCCAAGAAAAGCAGTGATATTTCACAGCTGACCTTGGAGAGGTCCAGTATGATCTCCTCTTCAATTCCTTTTGAAGAAAAGTTGAGACAAAGACACATGTACCAATTATAAACTCAAAGTGGGACTGTAAGTATTATGTATTTGTTGAATCTTGTCTGAATATCAAGTTGATTTCTAGGTGAGCTTGAAAAGTTTCTTAAGTTTAATGTAGATTTTTCATATTACCTAAAGGTGAACATATGACCAACAATTTAGAAATTTTTGAATATTTACTTCCTTATAAATAAATTATATATGAGATAATAAATTATCTTTAATTCCCTACTCTCCGTGACATTGAATTCATCATTACAAAGTAATCCAGATTATATTTATTATAATAAATATGCTTAGCACTTATTAAAATGTTTTAGTCTCATATTTGATTCCTGAAGAGATTTCAAACCATTGAATTTGAAAAGTTTTCCAAAGATAGCTCAATTATATTTGCAAACATCTCAGCTAATGTTATTGCACTGAGCCCTCTATAAGGTTACATTTGCTGGCAGATAAATTAAAAGTAACAACACTTTCAACTACAGGTATTAAGAAGTTCCAGCATTCTCAAAATTTCACACATCTTTTCTCACACCACAATTATCGAAAAATATATGACATACCTCTTTGTGATCTATGTGACGATCGATTTGAGATCTGTGAACCTGTGGAACTTGGTCTTCTGGCTTTTGTTTGTTCTGGAAAATGAACATGTATGGAATCCATTGATGCTTGCAAATTAATTGATTTTAAAGAACCTAGAGAGTTCTTTCTCTGAGATTCATTCAGATGATCTTCTTCCATGTCATCTTTAGCTGAGGCATTTTCATTCTTATCATCCTCATCCCATAAACCATGACACTAGAATGAAATGTTTACAAAATAAGCATGTAGTCATCACCAGAACAATTAATACAATAATATTTTAATACTACTCATATGACTATACTACAAAAGTGATAATAATTGACTAATTCATCTAGTATTGCTTGCCATAAGCCCAAATGTGACTGGTACTACAATGAGCCTGATCCCTAGAATATGTTATATATAGAAAGCACCATTTGACAATCATTCATAAAAGAAAAAGAAAATTCAAAGAATAGAAGTTTTTTCACTATTTTTCATGAACTGAACAATTTCAACATTCTGAATAGTTGTGACCTTTTCATACAACTTACATCCTGTGGGTAATTCTAAATTTGGATGTCAGTGTAAAGTGGGTTAATTTCATTTAGCCCCTTTCCTACATCTCTCCTAACGGTCCTTTCCAGTCACTTCAACAGAAATGAAAATCTTAGGAGATATATAACCAACAGAAAACTACCAATGTCTTCTAAGTATCAATGGCATAATAGGTTATCGGGATACTGTGGGTAAAAGGCACTGAAGTGTTCCATCAGCCATAACCATATTAAATGGCTCATTGGCTGATTGGCCCAACTTTTGTTTATGTGCCCCTACAATGTCAATATAATAGAATGCAAAAACAATGTTTTGGTGAAATTATTTTTCTTACAAGAGAATTATGAATGAAGTCCAAATGGTGAGTCTTCATGATGGGGAATGGGTAGAAATGGACTGTCGTGGGGTAGCGGGATGTTAAACGGGGCAGGGAATCTTTGGAAGTGTACTAGGCTAACAGGTGGGCTGAGGGTGCACTCCCAGCCATCATTTTTCCTCTCTAGATGTGGTGGTAAAGCTAAAGTCACCATCGTCCTGCTAGACCATAGGCTGCTCTCTCATTAGAGAGAGAGAGACGACTGGTGGTAGTTTAATCTGTGGATCACCATGCCTCAGGTGAGGAAGAGGCTGAACCAGTAACTTCAACTATTATTCATCACCTTTGCTTCTTTTGAACATCACTTTAAATTAGATTTTTCCCATTTGCTCTTGTTCCTTTCATGAGTGGGAACAGCCTCTCCCTATCTACTCTATACAGCCCACTTATGATTTTGAAAACCTTTATCAAATCTCCTCTCAGCCTTCTTGTCTCCAAGTAGAATTGTCCCAACGTCTTCAGTCTATCCTCATAACTGAAGTTTCTTGTTCCTGGAACCATTCTTTTAAATCCTTTCTGCATTTTCTATAATGTATTCACACCTTTCCAAAATGTAGTGCCATAACTTTTCACAATACTGCAGCTGAGGTTTAACAAGTATCTTATGCAAATATGCTTTATTAACTAAACTCTTCAATTGTTCTGCAATCTTGAATGACATATGTCCCTCTGCTCTGTACCCTGTTACATTGTGGAAGATCCCGCACACCCCTCAATCAAGCTTTTCTCCCTCCTGCCATCTGGCAGAAGATATTGGTTAGGCCACTATTGGAATATTGCGTGCAATACTGGTCTCCTTCCTATCGGAAAGATGTTGTGAAACTTGAAAGGGGTCAGAAAAGATTTACAAGGATGTTTCCAGGGTTAGATTAGATTCCCTACAGTGTGGAAACAGGCCCTTTGGCCCAACAAGTCCACACCGACCCGCCGAAGTGTAACCCACCCAGACCCATTCCCCTACACTTAACACTACGGACAATTTAGCATGGCCAATTCACCTGACCTGCACATTTTTGGATTGTGGGAGGAAACCGGAGCACCTGGAGGAAACCCACACAGACAAGGTGAGAATGTGCAAAATTCCACACAGAGAGTCGCTTGAGGCAGGAATTGAACCCGGGTCTCTGGCACTGTGAGGCCACAGTGCTAACCACTGTGCCACTGTGCCGCCCCTAAAGGATCTGAGCTACAGGGAGTCTGAGGGAGAGACTGAACAGGCTGGGGCTGTTTTCCCTGGAGCTTCGGAGGCTGAGGGATGACCTTATAAAGGTTTACAAAATTATGAGGGACATAGATAGGATAAATAGATAAAGTCTTTTCCCTGGGGTTGGGGAGCCCAGAACTAGAGGGCATAGGTTTAGGGTGAGAGGGGAAAGATGTAGAAGAGTCCTAAGGGGCAACTTTTTCATGCAGAGGGTGGTACGTGTAGGGAATGAGCTGCCAGAGGATGTGGTGGAGGCTGGTACAATTGCAACACTTAAGAGGCATTTGGATGGGTATATGAATTGGAAGGGTTTGGAGGGATATGGGCCGGGTGCTGGCAGGTGGGACTAGATTGGGTTGGGATATCTGATCAGCATGGATGGGTTGGACCGAAGGGTCTGTTTCCATGATGTACATCTCTATGACTCTATGACTCTATACGGTCTCTCACGGCCAGACTGTGCAACAGTTTCTTCCACCAAGCCATCAGGGTATTTAACTCAGTATAATCGGACTCCTTCCCATCTGAAATTCTTTAATACTGTTGCTAGAAAAATGTCTATCATTCATCATTCCTCTGTTACACTGTAACTTGGGTGCTTTGCACTTCTTATGTACTTGATGCCATGCACAATTATGTAGTTTGTGCTGACCATCCAGCACTCTTGGCACTGGGGGAACACTGTCTTGCTTTTACTGTATCAGTTGTATATTGGTAGAAATGACAAATAAAAGCTATTCCACTCGAAATTGTACAACCTATTTTGAATTGTGTTCCAATATTCTTCTGACCAAAGCACATCGCCTCCACTTCTCTGCATTGAAAATCATTTGCCACCTGTCCACCAACTTGTCAATGTTGCTTTTAGAGTTCCATACTATCCTACCCAGTGTAGAATTCTTCCAAGTTTCATGTCTTTTCCAACTTTGAAGCTGTGCCTTTCATACTTGGATCCAGATAATTAACGTATATTAGGAAAAGCAAGGGTCCCAATCCCAAAAACCCAGAGAACTCTACTGTAAATCATGTTCCAGCTAAAAAATATCCATTGACTATTGCTCTCCGTTATCTATCACTCAATAAATTTTGTAGCCACCTAGCCACTGTCACTTTTTCGACTATGATCTATAACTTTCTTCAGAAGTTTGTTATGTGGCACTGTATCAAAAGTCTTCTGGAAATCCATATATATCACATCAACAGTGTTACCTTTTTTGCTACCTCCTCAAATAAACTCCAGAAACTAGTGCTGACTCCTTGTAATAACCCGTGACAACTAATCTCGAACAATTATTTCTAGAAGCCTCATACCACCAAAATTAAATTATCTGGTCTATAATTGCTGGGATCATCCTTACAACTTTTCTTGAACAAGGCCAATTCCTTACATGAGGAAGGATGTTTTGGCTGTGGAGTGGGTGCAATGAAGGTTTGCTAGATTGATTTCTGGAATTGTAGGATTGATATAGGAAAAGAAACTGGATCAGTTAGGTATATATTCAGTGGAGTTTAGAAGAATAAGTGGGGAATCTCATATAAACCTATAAAATTTTAACAGGATTGGACAGGAAAAATGTTCCTGATGACTGGGTAGTCCAGAACCAGGGGTGATAGTTTAAGGACATTGGGTAAGCCATTTAAGACTGAGATGAGGAGGAAGTTCTTCACCCAGAGAGTGGTGACCCTGTGAAATTATCTGCCACAGAAAGCTATTGAGGGCAAAACATTTAATATTTTCAAGAAGGATTCAGATATAGTTTTTTTTTAGATTAGATTACTTACAGTGTGGAAACAGGCCCTTCGGCCCAACAAGTCCACACCGACCCGCCGAAGCGCAACCCACCCATACCCCTACATTTACCCCTTACCTAACACTACGGGCAATTTAGCATGGCCAATTCACCTGACCTGCACATCTTTGGACTGTGGGAGGAAACCGGAGCACCCGGAGGAAACCCACGCAGACACGGGGAGTTCTGAGGGCTAAAGGGATCAAAGGGCTTTGGGAGAAAGTGCAAACAAGGGACCGAGTTGGATGATCAGCCATGATCATATTGAATGATGAAGCAGGTTCAAAGGGCCACATGGCCTAGTCCTTCTCCTGTTTTCCATGTTTCTGAGGAGAAAGAAGCTCCCATTATCCAAGCTGAGCTCAGCTGTGCTGGAGACAGAACTACACTGACACTTGCTTCTAACTGGATGAGCTGGATGTAACACACAATCATTGACTGTAAAGTAATTTTTGGTCATGATGCTGAAAAATGTTTGCATTATGGAGTGACATTTAGCTGAATTTATTTGTATTCCCTTTTGCTTTCTGTACATAAAGCTCAAGTTTGCCTTCATAATTATCTATTTACTTCTTTGTATGTGATGTTCCCTGACTGGACAATGATAAGCTGTAGCTGTCCAACAGGCAATGGACACTGATTAATAGTGACTACAGAGGTTGCTTAGATAGGATGTAGCTTGGGACAGATAAAGTATATGGCAAGGTTGTTAATGAGCAACCAGGTTGAGAGAATGGAGTAATATGTGCGAGGACGTGTCAGCCATATTGGCTATATGCTGTGTAAAACATGGCTTTGGGGTTGCTGTGTCAGGACATTGCCAGCGAGGGGCAATGCATAATTGTGAGAGCTTATCCAGGTGCACAGGGCCTTTCAAAGATGGTGTGGGTACAAATGTTGCTGCTCTTTGGGTAGATATTTGCTGAGTTGTATGTAGTTGTGGGAACAATATGTAGTCAGATGGGTAGAAATCAGTCATAAGAGATGACACAGGTGCAAGGTAAGAAGTTAACAAAGTGAGTTTGGTCATAGATGGTAAAAGAATTCAGACCCATGGCAAACAATCCTCAAAAAAAGTCAAAACAATTCACATTTAGCCAAAAAAGGCAAGGTTCAGCATCTTGATCTTTCAATAAATTAAGCCTAGAAAGAGTGACATGATATTAGGATTCCAATACAAGTACAAGTCGTTCTGGCAGTAACATGCATTTCATTAATGCAAATTTGCTATATAATGTGATTGATGAATTGGGGGCACTGTTTCTAAAGTGCAAACTTTTAAAATGTGTATTGATTGTAATGTGATTACATTGCCAACACTTTAAATGCTGCTTCTAAAGCACGATTTTTCTATAACAGAGGCTTGCACATGAATGCAACCATCGCGTTATAAAAGAATTACTTGTATGAAGTTATGATTGGATGAGTATGTCACAAGGAGAAAGTGAGGTCTGCAGATGCTGGAGATCAGAGCTGAAAATGTGTTGCTGGAAAAGCGCAGCAGGTCAGGCAGCATCCAAGGAACAGGAGATTAGACGTTTCGGGCATAAGCCCTTCCTGAAGAAGGGCTTATGCCCGAAACGTCGAATCTCCTGTTCCTTGGATGCTGCCTGACCTGCTGCGCTTTTCCAGCAACACATTTTCAGCTGAGTATGTCACAAACCTATGAAGTAACATGTGATAATAAGTGACACTGAAGTATGGGTTCAAAATGTGTTGAGCTCCTAGATAATGCTTGAAATGGTTAAAGTTGTCTGTATAATAAGAAAGGAAACTCTTAGATCATCAAGGCATTTTTACATATATCCTAGAGATATTGATTTTATAAAATTGGTTACAAATTAATGCAAATGTAAAGAAAATAGAACATAAAGGAACGTATATTGGGCAAAAATTAGGAATATGTAAAAGATAGATACGTATAAGGACAGAACAAAAAGGATTGTAAACAATTATTGGAAGGAAGTTACGCTGAGGTACCATTAGCAGATATAGGGCTTACAAACTTAATGTGGTGAATTAATATAGTGTTACTATGTTATAAAACCATAATAAATAGGACCAGGAGTAGGCCATTTGGTCCTTCAAGGCTGCTCTGCCATTCAATAGGATCATGACAGATTAATCACTCCTCAGGTCCATTTTTCTGCCCATTCCCATAATCCTTGATTCCCCTAGTGCTTCAGAATCTGCCTATCTGAGTCTTAAATGCATACAATGTCTGTGCTTGAGAGGTTTTTGTGACAAGGACTTCTAAAGACTTTCAATCCTCAGAGAAGAAATTCCTCCTCATCACATGGCATACCTTAATTCTGAGATGACTCGCTCTGGTCCTAGACACCTCCAAAAGGACAAACATCCTCTCAGCATTTACCCTGTCAAGCGCCTTAACAGTACTATATGTATCAATGAGATCACCTCTTATTCTTCTAAATTCCAAACAGTAGAGTCCCAACCTGTTTAACCTTCACTCTTGAGACAATTCCACCATTCCAGGGATCTTCCTAGTGAGTGTTCTCTGAACTGCCTCCAATGAACTGACATCTGTCCTTAAATAATTACATGAAGAATCGAATGGCCAGGGACTTTTCAACCTCAAGATGGGGACTATAGGATTAATTAATTTCAATAATTAGTAATTTTGACTTGATTAAGAAAGTGAAGAATTACATTATAATTTTATTATTTGTGGTTAGTTGTAAAACACTTGTGCACAAGAAAGTTACATGGCAAAAGTCAAAAATATGATTGGGACTCATAGTTTTATGATTGTATTCATGGTCAGACTAATAACTGTGAAAATGCTTTACTCGTGATAATCATTTCTGTGTGTTTTAAATAAGTTTCATTTTGTAACTTAAAGTATGTAACAGTCCTATTTTTTATTAATTTGTGTCATTGTTTTGAGCTTTAATTTGTTTTAGGCATCAACAGTTTTGTAGAGTTACACATTACTCATGTAGTTAAAGGATATTGTAGGCTTTAGAGAATATTTAGGTACATCAGTTGAGTGTTTGGGATAATATTAAAATACTAGGGAGTGACACTACAAACTCCTATTCAGATGCTGATAGTGCAATAATCTTAGTAGATATCTAAAAGGTTTGCAGTTTCATACAGACAAGCTGTTACAATAGTAATGATTTTATAAAGTGATTGATGTGTTAAAGAATGAATCAGGAGACAGTTCAAAGTCACGCCACTAAGATGACCATACCATTTAGAGAAATTATTTAGAAATTGGGCAGACAGTTCCTCATCAATCCAAGATGGACCACGAGATGTTCATAATGTAATAAGCCAATTAGAATTCAGAATGTTTCTGCTCATGCACAGGGTCCAATGGCAAGCAAGGGTTAACAAATGGTGATTCTCAGTGGTTCCATGCACAAACAAAGGAAGACTGAAGGAGAACTTCAATCAACACAACAGAACAAGTGAATAGTGCCCAGTCACCCAGGTTTGCGAACTGGTTCTCTAAAGTGAATCAATTGCAAACTATTGCTTTCATTAAGTGTTATTTGTTTTGCTCTTGTTATGCTAAAGTTATTAAATATCATGTTGTAACAAAACAGAACTAGTAATCATTTAGTTTGGCTCTCTCAAATTCAGTCTATAATTTAATTGTAAGAACTAATCAATTATAAGTTGAAGTTAACCCCAAGGTCTGACATACATGCTGAAGTAAGAACAAGCCATTCACAAAACTACCTCACAGACTTGTTAAAATCTGACACAAGGAGATGAGTCCATGCCCCAATGATTACCCATCACCAACACTATGTTTTTCCTGCTTTTACCACACATTACACTTTATGACATAAGATGTTGGATATCTTTTTAACACCTAATGGGAATAACCTTTCACAATCTTCCACATGAGAATTCACAGAGAAGACAGTTTGACAGTGTATTTTTCCTTCAGGAAGGAATGACAGCATTTTACCTTTAAAATGGATCGGTGAAAGAACAGTGCAAGTAGCTGTATAAGGTCATAATGCACATAGCCTTCCTTCTTCTCAATGCCAATTATATTTGGGGCAAAATCAGGTTTATCTCGAGTTCTACTCAAATTTTCATTCCATGGAAAAAATCCAAATTGGAAGAAGTATTTGATTACAATTGTTACCTGTAAGAAGATCAAACACCAGAGGTTTGCATAGCAGTCACATTTGCATTATCATCCAGTCTAATTCAATGGAATTAAATAGTTATAGTACTTTGGGAAATACAGAAAAGGACCAGAGTAAATCATTATCAGTTACGTGTAAGGGCATTTCATCCATCCACAGTTAATATTAACAACAACAACAATAATAATAGGAAAACTAAATCAGAGATATTTTATGTATGTATGAGTAAATTCTGTTAGAACTCTACAAATGAATTAGAAAAGCATCATATGTCTTGGTGGTGATGAGATACCTTTTTGGAACTGCTGCAGTCCTTGTGCTGTTAGGTTGGGAATTTCAGGAATTTTTTACCCCATGATATTAAAGGACCAGTCATATAGTTTGAATACTAATGTTTTCTAGTGACCCTGCTACCACTGTGTTTTGATGTTAGAGGGAGTGAGTGTTGAATGTATTAGCAGGGGTGCCAATCAATTACGGGTGGCACAGTGGCACAGCAGTTAGCACTGTGGCCTCACAGCACCAGAGACCCGGGTTCAATTCTTTCTTCAGGCGACTGTGTGTGGAGTTTGCACATTCTCCCCGTGTCTGCGCGGGTTTCCTCCAGGTGATCTGGTTTCCTCCCACAGTCAAAAAATATGCAGGTTAGGTGAATTGGCCATATGTTAGGTGAAGGGGTAAATGTAGGGGAATGGGTCTGGATGGGTTGCGGGTCGGTGTGGACTTGTTGGGCCGAAAGGCCTGTTTTCACATTGTAATCTAATCTAAAAGAAAACTGCTTTGTTGTTGCTTGCATCAAGTTCTTGAGTGTTACTGTGTCTACAAGTGCAGAATATTCCATTACACTCTTTAGTCATGCTTCTGAGATGATTGTCAGACATTAGGAGGACAGGACATAAGTTACTTATCACAGAATTCCTAGCTTCTGACATGCTTTTATAGTCAGTAATTATATGACTGGTTAATTTTAATTTCTGATCAATGGCATTTCCCAGGATATTGATAATAGAGGTTTAAGTAACATCGAGGGGTGATGGTTAGATTGTTACTTGCTGGAGCTGGTCATTGCCTGTCACTTGTGGAGCACAAATGTTGAGTGTCACTTATCAGGTCAAGCCTTAGTCACCATCTGCTTCAGTATCTGAGGTGTTGCAAATGGTGCTGAGTATTGTGCAATTATCAGTGAATATCCCTACATCTGAATGGAGGAAAGGTAATTGATGAAATAGCTGAAGATGGTTGGGCCCAGGCGCCTAATGAATTTCAGCATGGATGTTGTAGCACTGAGATAATTGACCACTCAAAACCACAACCTTATTCCTTTGAGTTAAGTATGACTCCAACCAAAGGTGGCTTCACCTGATCCCTATCTGTAGTGATTGGAACATGGATTTTGTAAAAGTATGAGTTCCCTGATTGGGACTGTTAACCTGGTCCAATCAAAGAGTCCTAGCTGACAGATATAAGCAGGTATGTCAGGGGTCTTGCTCACTCTAGGAGCCGATTAAAGTATGGCTACCTGAGTGAAACCCTAATTAAATGCATAAACATTTTTGAGGATGGTCTTCCTTGGGTTGGTGAATTATTACGGAAGATTCATACATAAGCTAGCCTCCATCCTGGTACCCTTATTCTGCTTTTGAAAAAGGGTGAATTATCCCTGATTAATTCATGTCACTAACTCACCGAATGGCCTGAAAGGCTCCATAATTTAAAACAACTCTACTAAGTATTCATTTAAACTTGATCATTCCAATGTATTTTAAACTTCTCTTTAAGAATTTAGTTTTTAAAAATCATTTATATTACACTTATCTATATTATCTTTACTCACTTTTTACGAATGGTTGTCCTAAAACTGAACACCGTACTGTAACTGTAACTTCTCTGTTCCCATTTCCCACACTTATTTGATTGGAATTTTAATGGCTTTTATCAGAATAGCATTTTAAGTTCATGAGGCTTGAATTTGCTGGAAATAGTTTTGAATTCCACCTTCCAAGTTTTAAACTATAGTGTCCGTAAATCTCTAATGAAATATACTCAATTTGAGTAACAATTTGTTATGATGCAACAGACGTCTGCAATATTAATGTTTTATCCATTAACAATCTGTGTATAGATTTGACCTGAACCATTATTAACAAAGCACTTTTTGAAAAAAAAAATCATTTGAATATGGATTCAAATTCTCCTTTAAAATTTTAAAAGCAGTTTTCCAATTTTGTATTCTGGTCAGACACCTTAACAGTTAGAAATATTTATTGGATATGTTGTAACACTCAAACATGTATAACAATTAGATAAGGAAAACATATATTCCATATGTAAAAGGCCCTATTGTACTGGAATAGCTGAAGTTTGTGAAGAATATATGACAGGTAACTCTGGGTAATTCATATTTGATGACATAAATGTTCCCAAGTCAGCGAAATGTGCCAATAACAATGTTCATTGTGAGCACTCTGGTTTTTGACAAAACAAATACTTTTTTAATTCATCTATGGGATGAGACTTTTCAACTCTTACTCTCCAGCATTTGCAGTCCTCACTTTCCCCCTTGAACTGAGTGGCTTACTAGGCTATGTTAGAGGGCAGTTAAGAGTCAATCACATTGCTGAGAGTCTGAATCACATGGAAGCCAGACCTGGTAAGGATGGCAGATATCCTTCCCTGAAGGACATTAGGGAAGCAGACTACCACCCAGTGGTTCTGACCTCCATAATCATGAAGGCTGGTCATGGTCCACATCAACTCGAACCTCCCGGCCTGCCTCAATCTCCTACAATTCCTACCAATGTAACAGATCCACAAAGGATCCCAATTCCCCAGCCCTGCACTCACCTCTGGAACATCAGGACAACAAGGACACCTACGTCAGACTCCTGCTCATTGACTCCAGCTCCATTATCCTCTCCAGACTAATGTCAAAACTCTGAGACCTTGGTCTCGGCTCTGCTCTCTGCAATTGGATCCTCAGCTTTCTTACTTACAGACTGCAATCAATGAAGATAAACAACTGAACCTCCTCCACAATATTTACATATGCATCGTTTGGCAACTACTCTGCCCAAGACCATAAGAAACTACAGAAGGTTGTGTGCATGGCCCAGACCATCATGGAAGCCAACCTGTGGAAATGCTGCCAACATCATCAAAGATCCATTGCACCCCGGTAATTCTCTCCTAACTTCTTCCGTCAGGCAAAAGATACAGAAGGTTGAATAAACGCACCAGCAGATTCAGGAATAGCTTCTTCCCGGCCATTATTAGACTGATGAATGGACTCTCTAACTTCAAAGAATGTTGATCTTGCCTAGTGCATACCTTTGCAACATAACCTATATGCCTCTAAGTTTTTTTTAACCCTATGTTCTGTATGTTCTCGCTTACTATGATCTGCCTGTTCTGCTCGTAAACAAAGCTTTTCACTGTATTTAGGTACATGTGACAATAAACAAATCAAATCAAATGGAAACTCATGGCAATAGTGACTATAGCCTTATTAGACCCGTTTTTAATTCCAGATCTTTATTAAAAGCTGCCATGATGGTATTTGAATACATGTCCCCAGAATATTAGTTTGGGACTCCAGTTTAATTTGTCGTGTGACAGTACCACTATGCCATCACCTCCCCAACAGGTCAACTACTGGGTTGATACCAATGTCTCCAATAAGTGACATAATCTGATAGGATTTGGACTGGAGTGTACAAAGTTAAAAATCACACAATACCAGGTTATAGTCCAACAGGTTTATTTGGAAGAACTAGCTTTCGGAGCGCTGCTCCTTCATCAGGTAGTTGTGAAGTATAAGATTGTACAACACAGAATATATAGCAGTAGTTGTGCAATAAATTCCATGCCTTACAATCTTGTACTACCCAATGAAGGAGCAGCACTCTGAAAGCTAATACTTCCAAATAAACCTGTTGGACTATAACCTGGTATTGTGCGATTTTTAACTTTGTACACTCCAGTCCAAATCCTAAGTTAAAAATCACACAATACCAGGTTATAGTCCAACAGGTTTATTTGGAAGTATTAGCTTTCAGAGTGCTGCTCCTTCATTGGGTAGTACAAGATTGTAAGGCATGGAATTTATTGCACAACTACTGCTATATATTCTGTGTTGTACAATCTTATACTTCACAACTACCTGATGAAGGAGCAGCGCTCCGAAAGCTAGTTCTTCCAAATAAACCTGTTGGACTATAACCTGGTGTTGTGTGATTTGTAATCTGACAGAGTAGCTTTCAGGGTTCAATCTTTCTTGAAAGGCCGCCTAAATAATATTACAGGTGATTAATAGCTTGATTACAGATGTAAACAGTAATGAGTACTTAAAGGAGCAGATGGAGCTAGAAAGATAGAGAAGTTTCAGAACGGAATTTCAGAAGTTAGGGCTAAAGCAATTGAAGGCAATGTTGTCAATAGCAAGTAAAAAAAATGTGGAGGAGGAAGAGACTGGAATTGGAATGAGGCATCGATACTGGGCTCAAGACAAGAGGAGATTCAGTCATAGAGCATGGGAAAATATGGAAGGATTTGAAGTAAAGTAGAAAATGTTAAAATTAATGCATTGTCAGACCAGCAAAGAGAGAGGCATGAATAGAATTTGGTACAATTTAGGATATTGGGGACAAACGGTGAAAGATTGGAGGCCAACCAGGAGACCATTTGAATGGTTGAGTTAGTCAGACTGATCTAGAGCTATCAATGGGTGGGGCTATAAAATTTTCAGGGTATTAAAGGCAAGACAGAATTGGTTCAGGTAAATATTACTTATGAAAGCTTTTTCATTTTGCAAAACATTCACACCCTCAGGCATTGAAAATGAGACCAATATGTGTACATGTGAAACATAATGAAATATATTTTTGTTGAAATCTTAACAGCAAGGTCCCATAAGCACAAATAAGATGAATGGCATTACCTTCCCCGTTGTAGTTTCACCCAGACTATCTATTATTTCATGGCTTGGGCTTGTAAATTGTGTATCGTTGGCAAAAGTATGTGAAATTAATAATATGTAGGAGTAACATATATAACAGAACTACATTCTCAACTTCCAAGATATTTTCATTATCCTCAGTTACCTACTCTCTCTCTGCCTATAATCCCACACATACATTTGTATTTTAAATTTGATATTTCAAAACTTTGTAAGGAGTTAACATTATAATTAACTTGCCCATTCTAGTAATATTGAATAGACAACATTACCACAGTTCTTATAATATTGTAAAACTATTTTTAGCCACAATAAAAGGAAATTAAGTATTAAATAATGTAAATAAATTAAAACAAACTCCAAAATTTAGCATACCTCAGTATACACAATGGCTGTCATCCAGAAACGTTTACTTGGCCTTGGTACAGACAGCATAGCCCAGAGGAAGATAAGAATAGGAAGTACCAGTGTAATCATTGAAGCAGATACCATGTGGTTTAGTATAATGACAAAGAAACACAACATTTCGGAACGAGCTACTAAGGTATTATATAGAGCGAAGAATAGGAGTAGTGCTCGAGGCTGGGCTTTGTAGAATTTTTCTGAATCCTCTAATTCTTCATCATAAAACATTCTGAAATGTAAGATATTGGAATTGTATTAAAAGTATATGCTATTTTAGTAAAAGAAAGACATGTATCTAAATTCCATCTTACTTGTTAAGAAGCAGTTCACTGGCTGTTAGTTCATGGCTTAAATTTGGAAAGATTTTATCTTCCAATAAATCTATCCTGCTATCTGGAGTAAGTGCCATGAGGTGTTTTTCACCAGCTGAATCTGAACTGAAGGATAGACAATCAAGACTAACAGCTTTGCTATACGAAGGTGGAACTTCCTCAGTCATGATATCTGATGTGCATACAGGAATTGTTGCTTCTTCATCCTGCTCATCTTCCACTTCTTCAATTGTGTCTGTGGTACCTTGGCGTGAATACAGCAGTGTGCACTGTGTTGGTTCACTAAGAAAAAGAAATGTTCACTTTAATAAAATACATTTCGTAGCGAATCTTTCTACCTTTCAATGATATTTTAGATTTTTAATCTTTTCCTATTCAAAACGTTTAAAATTTCCATGATGATTTAAGCATCAAGTTGCAAGACTTTGAATGTCTTGACCAGGAAAAGATTCATTGTACATTTGGCACCAGCTTCATGCACATATTCAGTCCACATGCCAGGATTGCTCACATATTTATACATAGGTCCATGCTTGTGTATCAAATGGCATTGATGTGATTAAAATGTGGAAATATAATTAAACCTGTGCAGAGTCAAAAGGTAAAGAAAATATTGAAATTCATTAATTTAATTTACTTTGTGTCGCACACTATCCATTAGAATTGAATGCAACTTTATGCTCCTTTGTCTCTGTGGCAATAATTCGTTGTATGAATACTCTCTCTCTCTGGAACTGGTAGCCCTCCAGTACCAGCCCAAAGTAAACATTCTTCACATGTAAAACAGGCATTAAGAATCAGCAGGTTACTTTAAAAAAAAGGCATTACAATGGGTCCAATTTAATCATTATCCAACATGCAAACACGTTCCATTAGAAAACAGGCAGAAGAAAGAGCATTTGTCGGTTTTCTCCATTCTCCAAGCAGACCAATCAACTGTAGCATCACCAACACTGCCTCATTAAGACCAACGAAAGCAGCACAGGTCTGGACAGAATTTTGAACCTACCTTATCTGTATCGTTTTGTATTAAACCACAAAGTATATTAGTACTTACTGAAGCAATGAAAGGGGAAGTTCTTTTCTCCTCCCTTAAATTGTGACTATTTTATCGGCTTTTTTGTTTATGACCAAAACATAAATCCTCCAAGTTTTTACCAGAATTGGAAGCAAACATTTGTCAGGACAGATCAAACAGGCTGCTGTTCATACTCTACTCCTTATAAGAGAGAAGACTGAAAGATAACCTGAAAGAGTTCTTTAAAATGACCAACAGATTTGATATTATGGACATGGAGAAATTGGTTCAACTTCTGGGAGACTCCAGTGCAAAGGAGCATGAATAGAAGATAGTCAATACTTATCAGAATAATGAAAGCAGGAAGACATTATTTACACAAGAATGTGGCACTCAGGAAGTGGTTGAGGCAGTTAGCATTCATGCATTTAACTGGAGGCTTGATGCACACTTGAATTGGAAGAATATGGGCAAGTTAGGAAATGGAAGTTAAAGTTAGAGGGTTTGTGTGTTATATGAACTCCAATAGGGATGATTTGGATTGAACCTAGACTCTGTAATTTTGCACAATTCTTAATGTTGCCTGCAGGCTAAATAGTAAATACAGAAAGGATCTTGCAGATCTGAATAATTCCAGATTTGAGCACATAACTTCAGTGATGCACTGACTATTTTCAGCATTAAGTTTATCGCAGCAAGGTCAAGTAACCTGTAGTGTTGTTACATTTTACAAAGCAGAAACCTGAGTTTAAAAGAAGGAATCATGCTGAACACATTATATAAACACATATATACTATATATGTATATAACATACATATATTTAATTAATTATGGAAATTAAGCATGCATGAATAAAGCACCTTGACACTATACTGCAACTTTCAACCGATGAGGATGACATATCAACGCTGTACATTTTACGAAGCCTAGGTCGAGCACGCTCACTTGTTTTAGGAATATCATCTATATCATCTAGAGTTGACTGCCGTGAGTACAGCATGGTAGCTTCAGTGTAGCAGCTAGCAGTACAAAAAGTTAAAATGACATAGAACATATAAATTAGACAAAAGTGTACAAAACAGCTGCATACTCAAAAGATGTAAAAAAAAGCAGAATCTCCAAGATTCTGCAGTTGCGTACAAATCTGAGGGCTGTATTTTCCTTTGTGACAATTTGAGAAGGAATGATCGTCATGAACAAAAGGGGCTTCATACTAGTGAAAAACCTAAAAGGCTGTTAATCTTATTTACATGTTAAATAAACTTGAGCAATAAATGATAACAGTTCGATTTGCTTGTTAATGTTAATAATAAGGAACACACTCAGCTTCCCTCAGTTGCACAGTTCAATTAAAGAAATGAGTTTTATTTCAGGCTAAGACTGGCATGACCGAACTAAGTGAGCAAGCAAATTTCAATAAACCAACAAAGTGACAGGAGTGAATAGGATTCTCTATTACTGGTCAGTTATTCTCAACCAAGTTCCAAAATCTAAAAATAAACTAGGTCATTTAGTTTCCATTAAAAAGAGGAAATAAAGCACATGTATCTTTTAATGGATAAAAAAACTGGTGTATGATAAACAACTTTTGAAAAATATACACATTTTTTGAGTAGAATTGAAGAAAATATGTAACGCCATACATCTAACTAATAATATTATTGTTCTCCAACTCAAGTAGGATATCATGTTTATAAATGCACTTTGAGATTAAAAAACTTGGCTTTCTTCATGTCTGGCTAGAAAGAGAGATGCAGATTCTGTAAAAAATAAAATTAGCATCTCCTTGTGAAGAAGTTATTGAATAATTTAATAAGTACTGGGCGAATATAAATCACATATTAGCATAGATGGTGAATTAGAATGAAAAATGACCAATAGAATTACATTTGACAAAGTGTGGTTACTCTTTGTATTAAGAATAATCTGCACAATTTTCTAAAATGTTTGTTGCAAGGGATAATGTTTAAGAACAATTTCACAGTGCTATACTGTATCAGCAGGACTGATCAGAAGAGGAGGAAGCAATTTATTTGTGATGCTCCAATTGCAACATCCTGTATGTAATATCTAGGTGATAGCATTGAGTCTATAAAATTTCACCCAAATTGCTAAAATGCAAATATCCTTTCTATGATTTAATTTCTGTTAAAGCTCCTTGTAAAAGCCTCTTAAATATCTTTAAACAAAATGGGTTATAGAAAATGGAAATAAAGCATGAGACCAGCATTGCATCGATTGGAGAACATCTCCAGAATTTAATACACATCAGAGGCCAGCAGATCTCCAACACTAATCAGCACAACTGGGAGCAAGACTAATGTTGGTCATACATTCACAGATGCCTGGATTCAATAAGGTTCCAGGCCACAGGTGAGTGGCTGGAGTTGGGGAAAAGGATGCTGCATGGGAACAATGGAAGAAACAGAGGTTATTGACTCTCATTAGATACCCTCTTCACAAAACTGGGCTTTGTGATTGAACGAGCGATCCTTATGGAAGCCCATATGCCAACGTTACAGATTTTGCTTTTTGGGGTCCCTCATGCTGACTTTTTCACTCAGTATTTGTTGAATACTAGTGGCCTTTCCCACCTTGAATGTAATCAATGAGAGATGGGTTTCTACCTTGTGCCCTCATATCTGATTTCCTGTCTATTTACAATATTTTCTGTTTTTATTTCACAAAAACAAGAAGTCAAGAAATCGGAGAAGGAGTTATCCTTGTGGTCCATCAAGCTAGATCTATTGCCATTCAATATAATATTGGGCTTCAATTCCACTTTCTCAATCATTCCATTTATCCCTTGATTCCCTGAGAGACCAAAAATTTCACTATTCCAGCCTTGAATGAAATTAACAATGGAGAATCTACAACCCCACTGGGTAGATAATTCCAAATATTCACAACCATTGAATGAAGTAACTTCATATAACTGCACAAAGATGAGTGGCAGGTCAGATGCATAACCAGAATGCAAAGTAATGTCCAAGAATGGCTAAAACACTAATCAGAACAAAGAAAGTGAGAGAAAGTTTGAAATATTTTTTAAAAATAGCAAAAATTTTTAGATATTTCAAAGAGAAGAGAGTAAATAAAGTGCAGTGTTGGTCTTTCAAAGAGTGAGAACGCAAGTTAATAACAAATAAAAAGAAAAAAATTAGATAAGATGAATAAATATTTTACTTTCTTTTTCACTACAGTAGATAGAGAATACATTCAAGTACATCAGGAGGTGAAAGGGAGAGAAGAAATTACAATCATAAAAAAAGTGGTACAAAGTAAATTAATGGAGCTGAGGGATGACATGTTTTGGGTTCAGGTGGACTTTCATCCTGAAATTATAAAAGAGGTTGCCAATGAGGTCTATTTTATTTTTCCAAAATTCCCTCACTTCCCACACTTCAGAAAGAGTTCTATCAGATTGGTATGTAGTAGATGTATCTGTTTATTTGAGAATGGAGTGAGACCGAAATTATAGACTAATTAGATTGGTAGGTAGGTTGTGTGAGTGGGCAAAAATCTGGAAAATGAATTATAATGTGGAAACATTTGAATTCATTCACTTTGGCAGCATAGATGAAAAAACAGTGCATTACTTAAATGGAGAGTGACTGAGAAATTCTAAGTTGCAGATTTAGGTGTTCTAGTGTACGATTTACATCTGGGGGAGTTCACCTAGCCTCTGAATGACGTAATCAATGGTGAGTCAATTGGGAAAATGGGAAGGAAATGAATTGAAGTTTAAAACATCAAAAAGAAACAAGAGAGCAGACATGAAATGAAGAAGCAAACAACAACCAAAATCTGACTGGAAGGTGATAAAAATATAACCAAAAGAACGCAGCAGATATTAGAACCAGATAAGTAATAATGGTAAGAAGTTGAACCTTAAGGCTTTTTATATGAATGCACGTTGTATTTGTGATATGGTAGGTAAATTGATGGCACAAGCAGTAATAAATAAATACAACTTAATGCAATTGGTTCGGATGGGAATAAGGAAAGGCAAGGAAAAGAAGCCATGGGTGAAATTGACTATTGGCCCCTAAGGAGTTGATTCACTGCAGGACAAAATATAAATCAGAAAATAATGGAGTCATGTCAGAAGGGCATTTCAATTGTCATTGCAGTTTTAATCTAAATATTGACTGGACAAAGCAAAAGTGCAATTATAAAATGGAAAAGCTCATCGAGGATTATTTCAGTAAGTTGCAGATCCTATCTTCAAACAGGCTATTTTAGATTGAATAAGTTGTAATAAAGTAGGATTAATAAGACATCATTTAGTTAATGGTGCTGTAGGGATAGCAATTACAACATGGCAGGATTTGAAATAAGGTTTAAGATTACAACTACAAATGTATGAAGAAAATGTTGTCTAAAGGACTAGGAAAATAAACTAAGGAGAAGATGTGGAGATGAGCAGTAGCAGACTTTTAAGCAGATATTTCACAATGCTCAGCAAAAATTTATTCTGGTCATAAAGAAGGACTCAAATAAAAGAATGAACTACCCAAGAAGCACATCCAAGCAAAACCAATGGCATACGAAGCAGTGAAAACTAATAATAGTCCAGAGGTTAGGAATGTTATTGGAACCAGTAGCAGATGATTAAAAAGTTTGTAAAATGGGAGAAAATTGATTCTGAAAGTCAATTGGTAAGAAATGTAAAAACAAACAAAAGATTCTGAAGGTATATGAAAGGAGAGAAGCTAAATCGAATCTGGACTCTTGAAAGAAACAACTGCAGAATTTTTAATCGGGAATAGGGAAATGATAGATAATTTGAACCAATATTTTGCATTGGTCTTTATGGTAGAGGATACTGTAAATATTCCAAATATATCAGATAGATAAGGTTGTAATGGAAGAAAAGGTCTTGCAACTATCACGAGGAACTATCTTACAAATTAATGGGACCAAAGGCAAACAAGGACCTAATGGCCTACTTCCAAAGGTTCTCCTTAGGGGCCAGAGTTTATTGTCCTTGATGCAATTTTCTCCATCTGAGCAAAATACCTTCTCACTGCAGAATAAGGATCTTGGGAATAGTCACAGAACTGGCACCTGTAGGAGACAGATTTGCAACCTTGAAGGAGTTGCCATCCTATTCCAGCATCCAACAAAGTGACAGCTGCCTGCTTCCAAAGGTCCACTGCTTATCTTTGTGGGATCTATTTATTCTCAACCTATGAAGTCAGAAGGCTGCCACGGATGTAGTTTGTAATAGACCACATGGCTTCCTTTTGTTTCCCCATGAAGAGGTTATTGCTGCAGCCAAGACAGAAGGCTTTGTTAATAAAGCAGTTGCCTTCCATGAATTTATCAAGGCAATAGTGGGAATTGGAAGCAGCATGCTGGGATGCAGAGAAGGCAATAATTGTGCCAGGGATAACTAATCATAACGTTGGGAGATGATAGTACTTTGGAGGACATATGTCCCTTCTTGACAAGGGTGTCATCAAGTCTCAAGCATCCTGGCTTCCTTGGAAGAACAGTGCAAAATCAAGATTGGTTCTCGGGCACTATGGCCTGTAACCAATTTGTATTGAGAATGTCATCCAATGTAGCTACTCTCAACAACAGAGGAGGATTCCATTCAATCAATGCGCAGTGCCACAATGCTAGCCCTTTTACAAGGTCACTGTGGCCTTGAAGTTTGTTTTTCAGAGAGGGGGTAACTGACTAGGATTTAAACAGACTGAGTTAAAATGGTTCATTGAGGCCCTTTTATACATAACAGATAATGATTCAGGCAGAAAGCTTTCAAGTCTTTTTAAAAAAACTGGTATAATCAAAGGGAGCATGGCCAGCTTTTTAGCTGCACAGATCAGTCCAGTTCAGGGGTTAGTTGAGTCAGGGTCACAGTTGAAACTGGAAGGTCTCCCCCTCCTTCTGCCTTTCTGACTACATAACCTGTAAGCTTTTTGTGTCACTTTTACTCTTTGTGCTAAGGGATGTGTTGATTGGCAGTGTTACAAGTTTTCTTTCGGAACAGCATCATTAAGTGGAGATAGCCTGTTGGGTTCAGGGAGGATAAGTTATTCGAGTATTCTATTTTCAGTTTGTTGTGTTTCATTCTGTAATTCTGTAAATAAATTCTGTTTGTTTAAAACTTGGCAGTCGAACCAGCTAATTCACTCTGGGAATATCCACTGTACACTTACCTGAAACAAATAGCAATGTTACAGTCTGGGCTACCTGCTTAAAAGTGTTTTGAGGGGTTGAACTTGGTCCATAACAACATGTTATTTGTGATCAGTACCACATCTTATAAGTGTGCAACAGGTGTCCTGGAACTTGCCATGACGCCAATATCCATGAGAATACTTTGGTTCCTGCTTGACTTCAAAAATGTAATGCCTCACATGGATAGTTACTAGGAGAATCCTCTGGCTGAAAACTGAAAAAAAAACTGTGGATGCTGTAAATCAGAAGCAAAAACAGAACTTGCTGGAAACGATCAGCAGATCTGGCAGCACCTATGGAGTTAAATCAGAGTTAACGTTTCGGGTCAAGTAACCCTTCCTCGCAACTGGGTCCTCAGGGTTAGATAAATTCTCGCTAGGAAGTGGAATCAGGGTTACTGGGAATTGATCGGAATGTAGAATTTGAAACAAATATAATTCAAAATATAATTGAAATCAGCAACTCAAAAATGGATTCAGTGACAAAATTAATATTTACTGACAATAAAAATACAGCTGCAGTGAACAATAGAAAGTCCAAGTGATAGGTTATGTTAGATCTGTACATTTGTTAATAATTATATTATGCTATTAATAATGATTATTAACATCATTGGCGAAATGGCTATTCTTGGTTATTTAAATCATGCAAATGCTTTCAAGGGCCATTCCTCAATTCCTAAGGCTGGATTTTATGGCCAGCACAGGTGGAGAGGGCATAACCACTATAGACAACATGCCTGCCTCCAACCCGCCAGAACTGAACTACCTCAATTTTGTCAGTGTTGGCCAGTCATTGTGATGCCTGCCAACTGAGGCCATAAACAGTTTATTCTGTCGCCGTTAGAATTTAACCACCACCCCATATATAGCTTGGCGCCTTTCAATATGCTGACTGGTGGCAAGTAAAAGTGGAGGTAGCAGTAAATGCTTTGGCCTCCTTAACTGGCCTACAGGGTCCCATTGAACGATCTTTATCTTCTCCCCACCCATTAGCTTGTCTATCCTACTTCTCATGAACCCTGCTTTGCTGGTGCCAGTCACCCCAATTGGGGTTGGAAATCTTGTCTTCGGTGTCGGACTCCTTTGCAGAATGGATGGGTTCACCACCAATTCTTTTCTTCGGAAGGCAGTGTATAGATATCAGTGCACTGAAAAATTCAGATATATTGCCAAGACTTTCCTTGATTGACTTGTGCGATGCTTCTTTTGCTTTCAGCACTGTAAGTAATAGTCCAGTCTTGGTAAAGAGATGCTTTAGCCCAGACATCCTTGCTCATGAAGCTCCGGGTTATGCCCTCATAGAAGTTAGTCTTACACCTGGCCAAGCCGCGAACAGCATGTATTCCATCTTACTCTGCATTCCTGTGGTGTCCCTTAAAAGTGAGGTTAGGGGAGCTAAGAGGCAACATGAGAAAACACTGGCAGATTAAGTAAAAAAAAATCCAGTTTTGGAAGTGTGTTAGGAGCATGGGAGGATAACCTGAAAAAGAGCAGAGCCCATTTGGGATAAAAGTGGTAATCTGCATATGGAATCAGAATATGTAAGTGAGGTTTAAAAGGGGGGGAGGACATTGCAGAATTAAGGGAGGAGACTTTGATATACTTGAAGAAATTAGCACAGGGAAGTTTGAAGTATTAGAAGTTTTAGCAGGCTTAAAAATCAATAAATTCCGAGGCCATGATGATTGTATCCTAGACTGCTGAGAGAGGCAAGGCGGAAGAATACAGTGAGTCTGCCATTAATTTTCGAATCTTGTCTGCACACAAGAGAGGTGTAAGAGGACTGGGAACAGCTAATGATTCAAAAATGTTATTAGTATGAACCACAAATCTACAGACAAGTAAATCTAACATCAGTGGTGCAACAACCATGGAAATTATTTTGAGGAATAAAATACATCTCCACTTAGAAAGACAAGGATTAATTAAGGACAATCAACATTGCTTTGTTAACAGGAGATTTTGGTTCAATTTGTGGGCACATGAGGCTTGTGCAGTTGATGTAGTGTCACATGGGAAACTGGTCAAGAAGACAGAAGTGAGTGGGATCCAGGACAATTTGGCAAATTTGATTCAAAAGTGGCTTCATATCAAGAGACAGAGGGTGATGGTCAAATGTTGTTTTTGTGACTAGAAACCTACACTCAATAACATATTGCTGTTTGCAATATGTATTGATGTTCTAGGAAAGGAGATGCGATGTTTAAATTCACAAGTGAAATGAAAATTGGTGCTGCCATAACTAATAAGGAAGCAAGTTTTAGATTATGGGACAAATAGACAGACTGGTCAGATGGGCTGAAGAATGGCAAATGGAATTTAACCTGAAAAGTGCAAGGTGAGGTACGTTGGGAGGACAATAACATGGCAAAGAAATACACAATGAATTGTAGGACCTTAGGAAATATAGAGGATCAAAGAGATCATATCTATGACATGGCTCAGGGATGGGCAGGACTGGCAGCTTAATGTTCCAGGATACAAATGGTAAAGCAAGGATAGAAAGGGAGGCAAGAGAGAAAGGGGAATGACGATTTTGATAAGGGATAGCAATACAGCTGTGCTGAGGGAGGATATTCCCAGAAATACATCGAGGGAAGTTATTTGGGTGGAACTGAGAAATAAGAAAGGGATGATCATCTTATTGGGATTGTATTATAGACCCCCTAATAGTCAGAGGGAAATTGAGAAACAAACTTGTAAGGCAATCTCAGCTATCTATAAGAATAATAGGTTGGTTATGGATTTTAACTTTCCAAACATAGACTGGGACTGCCATAGTGTTAAGGTTTAGATGGAGAGGAATTTGTCAAGGATGTACAAGAAAATGTGCTGATTCAGTATGTAGATGTACCTACCAGAGAAGGTGCAAAACTTGACCTACCCTTGGGAAATAAGGCAGGGCAGGTGGCTGAGGTGTCAGTGGGGGAGCACTTTGGGGTCAGCGACCATAATTCTATTAGATTTAAAATTGTGATGGAAAAGGATAGACAAGATATATAAGTTGAGGTTCGAAATTGGAGAAAGGCTAATTTTGACAGTATTAGGCAAGAACTTTCAAAAGCTGTTTGGGGGCAGATATTCGCAGGTAAAGGGACAGCTGGAAAATGGGAAGCCTTCAGGAATGAGATAATGAGAATCCAGTGAAAGTATATTCCTGTTAAGGTGAAAGAAAAGGCTGGTAGGTATAGAGAATGCTGGATGACTAAAGAAATTGAGGTTTGTGTTGAAAATGTGTTGCTGGAAAAGCGCAGCAGGTCAGGCAGCATCCAAGGAGCAGGAGATTCGACATTTCGGGCAAGCCCTTCTTCAGGAATGGTTGTGAGACATGATTTACCATGCACAAAGCCATGTTGACTATCCCTAATCAGTCCTTGCCTTTCCAAATAAATGTACATCCTGTCCCTCCAACAACTTGCCCACCACCAAGGTCAGGCTCACTGGTTTATTGTTCCCTGGCTTGTCCTTACCACCCTTCTTAAACAGTGGCACCACATTAGCCAACCTCCAGTCTTCAGGCACCTCACCTGTGACTATCGATGATACAAATATCTCAGCAAGAGGCCCAGCAATCACTTGCCTAGTTTCCCACAGAGTTCTAGAGTACACCTGATCAGGTCCTGGGTACTTATCCACTTTTATGCGTTTCAAGACATCCAGCACTTCCTCCTCTGTAATATGGACATTTTGCAAGGTGTTACCATCTATTTCCCTACATTATATACCTTTCATATCCTTTTCCACAGTAAATACTGATGCAAAACACTCGTTTAGTATCTCCCCCATTTCCTGCGGCTCCACACAAAGGCCGCCTTGCTGATCTTTGAGAGGCCCTATTCTCTCCCTAGTTACCCTTTTGTCCTTAATGTATTTGTGAAAACCCTTTGGTTTTTCCTTAATTGTATTTGTCAAAGCAACTTCATGCCCCTTTTTGCTCTCCTGATTTCCCTCTTAAGTGTACTCCTACTGCCTTTATACTGTTCTAAGGATTCACTCGATCTATCCTGTCTAAATTGAGGATTTGGTTAAGAAAAAGAAGGACGCATATGTAAGATACAGACAGGATAGATCGAGTGAATCCTTAGAAGAGTATAAAGGCAGTAGGAGTATACTTAAGTGGGAAATCAGGAGGGCAAAATGGGGCATGAATTTGCTTTGGCAAATACAATGAAGGAAAAACCAAAGGGTTTTCACAAATACATTAAGGACAAAAGGGTAACTAGGGAGAGAATAGGGCCTCTCAAAGATCAGCAAGGTGGCCTTTGTGTGGAGCCGCAGGAAATGGGGGAGATACTAAACGAGTGTTTTGCATCAGTATTTACTGTGGAAAAGGATATGAAAGGTATATAATGTAGGGAAATAGATGGTAACACCTTGCAAAATGTCCATATTACAGAGGAGGAAGTGCTGGATGTCTTGAAACGCATAAAAGTGGATAAATACCCAGGACCTGATCAGGTGTACTCTAGAATTCTGTGGGAAACTAGGCAAGTGATTGCTGGGCCTCTTGCTGAGATATTTGTATCATCGATAGTCACAGGTGAGGTGCCTGAAGACTGGAGGTTGGCTAACGTGGTGCCACTGTTTAAGAAGGGTGGTAAGGACAAGCCAGGGAACAATAAACCAGTGAGCCTGACCTTGGTGGTGGGCAAGATGTTGGAGGGACAGGATGTACATGTATTTGGAAAGGCAAGGACTAATTAGGGATAGTCAACATGGCTTTGTGCGTGGTAAATCATGTCTCACAAACCTGATTGAATTCTTTGAAGAAGTAACTAAGAGGATTGATGAGGGCAGAATGGTAGATGTGATCTATATGGACTTCAGTAAGGCATTTGACAAGGTTCCCGATGGGAGACTGGTTAGCAAGGTTAGATCTCATGGAATACAGGGAAAACCAGCCATGTGGATACAGAACTGGCTCAAAGGTGGTGGTGGAGGGTTGTTTTTCAGATTGGAGGCCTGTGACCAGTGGAGTGCCACAAGGATCGGAGCTGGGTCCACTACTTTTTGTCACTTATATAAATGATTTGGATGCGAGCATAAGAGGTACAGTTAATAAGTTTGCAGATGACACCAAATTTGGAGGTGTAGTGGACAGCGAAGAAGGTTACCTCAGATTACAACAGGATATTGACCAGATGGGCCAAAAGGCTGAGAAGTGGCAGATGGAGTTTAATTTAGATAAATGCGAGGTGCTGCATTTTTGGAAAGCAAATCTTAACAGGACTTGTACACTTAATGGTAAGATCCTAAGGAGTACTGCTGAACAAAGAGACCTTGGAGTGCAAGTTCATAGCTCCTTGAAATTGGAGTCACAGGTAGATAAGATAGTGAAGAAGGCATTTGGTATGCTTTCTTTTCTTGGTCAGAGTATTGAGTGCAGTTGTTGGAATGTCATGTTGTGGATGTACAGGACATTGGTTAGGCCACTGTTGGAATATTGTGTACAATTCTGGTTTCCTTCCTATTGGAAAGATGTTGTGAAACTTGAAAGGGTTTAGAAAAGATTTACAAGGATGTTGCCAGGGTTGGAGGATTTGAGCCAACTGGAGACGCTGAACAGGCTGGGGCTGTTTTCCCTGGAGCATTGGAGGTTGAAGGGTGACCTTATAGAGCTTTACAAAATTGAGGGGCATGTATAGGATAAATAGACAAAGTCTTTTCCCTAGGGTCAGGGAGTCCAGAACTCGAGGGCATAGGTTTAGGGTGAGAGGGGAAAGATATAAAAGAGACCTAAGGGCAACCTTTTCACACAGAGAGTGGTACGTGTATGGAGTGAGCTGCCAGAGGAAGTGGTGGAGGCTGGCATAATTGCAACATTTAAAAGACATTTGGATGGGTATATATGTAAGAAGGGTTTGGAGGGATACGGGCCGGGTGCTGGCAGGTGGGTCTAGATTGGGTTGGGATATCTGGTCAGCATGGACGGGTTGGACTGAAGGGTCTGTTTCCATGCAGGACCTATCTATGACTCTATGAATGTTGAAGGCATTAGGAAAGGTAGATACGATAGTTAAGTTGTATAAAATGTTAGTTAGGTTACAGCTAAAGTACGTTTACAGTTTTGATTGTGCACTATAGGGAGGCTGTGATTGCAGCAGAGAAGGTACAGAGGAACTTCACCAGGAAGTTGCTTTGGCTAGAACGTTTCAGCCAAAAGAAGGTTGGGGTTGTTTTCCTTCATGAAGAGGAGTCTGAGAGATGATGTCATTGAGTGTATTGTGAGGGTCATAGATATGGTAAATAGGAAGAAACATTTTCCCTTAGTAGAGGTGTGAATAACCAGGGGCATAGATTTATGGTGTTTGAAACTCACTACCTGAAAGGGTGATAGAGTCAGGAACACTCAAAACTATTTAAGAAGTATTTAAAATGCCTCAGCATACAGGCCAACTGATGGAAAATTAGATCACAGTAGATAAGCACCTATTTCTGCAATGTAAAACTTCATAACTAAAAAGACAATGGTAGGGGACAGACGTAGGGGAACAACATCACTTGCAAGTTCTCCTCCAAGCCACTCACCATCCTGACTTTAAAATATATTGCTGTTCTTTTAGTATCATTGATTCTGGAAGCCACTTTTGAACAAACTGAAGCTGTTCCACTCCCCACTGCCTTCTCGGGGGGCATCAAAGGATGGATATTAAATGCTTCTCATCCCATGAATGAACAATAAAAAAATTAATTTTTGAACTTTTGCACAATTAGCTCAGCACTATTACTGTCTTCTCAGAGACAGAAATCATGCCCAATGTGTCGCAGAATGGCCTATGAATTTAGCAACAATAGCAAACCTGATGGTTGTTTGTAAATCATTTCAGCTTTGATTATGTAAGCAAACAGCAAATCCATGCTTGGAAACAAAATAATTTTCTATTCTCATCAATATAACATGCATAGGAAATATTTATTTTCACTCTAAGAACTGTGCAGACTTCATAAGTGATAGTTAACAAACCAAGCTACCTAAATATATTTAGTCGTAAGAATGATGCTCCCAATTCCCATTAAAACAAAGTTTCAACCTGCTTCCCATCACTATCCATTATGGAGTCTCAAGTCCTGAAAAGTTACATTTTATATTTCAACTCTTACATTTCCAATTAGCTGACTTGTGGCAGTTTCCTTGTTGTAGTGTGAGAACCCTCATTGAGTTTTCATTTCTTTTCAAATCAAGTTTTGGTTTGGAGCTGTGAACTTTCAGCTTAGAAGTCTGTATAGACTTCTTGTAATTTAAGGCTGTCCTCCTCACTATTTACCATTCCACCATTTTTTGTCTCATCTGCACATTTTTGAAAGGTAACTTTTGGACTGCATACAACAGCTTGTGTTTATAAAAAAGAACAAACAAGCTGTTATTTGTATTTTTGAGGCCAGGTTTGAAAGTTTATTACAACTTGTATCTTGCTAAAAAGTGTTCTATAGATGCTTTGACTCCAAAGAGACCTAAACAGATGGCAGATGCTGAATTTGAACTGCTATCTCATGGAGAGGCAGTTAGCCTGGTAGAGACAGATCAAAGTTTGAACTAGGGTTTTGAACTCTGTTTAGGTCAGATGGTTTAGGTCAGCTACAAGATAGGAGTTTGGTTGCTACTGGTTGTCCTCTCATTATCAAACTATTGAAAATTCACTTCGAAGAATCTCAGTTATAAGAATTAAATTATTATTCCTCAGAACCTACTGGAAATTATCCATGCAACAGTGTTTTCAGAAAACAGGCAGTATATAATTCCATATGCTGAATCGTGAGGATTGCTCAAGTCAGTTAGTTACATCACATCTATTTTTCCCTTTTGATTTATCCCTTAACTATAGCTGTTTGTCTGTCTGTCTTTGTGAGAGAGTGGGGGCTAGAATTAAAAAGGTTTGAGTTTAAATCTTAAAAATTAAATAGATTACCTCATTGTTTAACTTTGCCCTGTTAAAGTTACTGTGTTGTTAAGAAATTCTTAATACTTTTGTTTGACCTATAAACCTGGGGCTTGGTATCAGTTATTCACAAAATCTGTTCCGGTTTTTCAAAACGTCTAGTTAGGAACCATTGGGGTCAATTGTGAGGGTTATTGAATATTTCAATTTTACTATGTTGTGAACACAGGGACATGAACGATGATGTCACAGGGTGGCACAATCAGCCACCTTATTGGTGGGGAAACTATTGGAAGCAATTCTGAGGGACAGAACATAAGCAGCAATTGGAAAGGCAGGGATTAATCAAGAACAGCCAGCATGGTTTTGTTAAGGGTAAATCATGCCTGACAAACTTGCTTGAATTTTTGGAAGAGGTGAATAGGTGTGTAGATGAGGGCAATGCTTTTGAGGTAGTCTATTTGGACTTTGGCAAGGCTTTGGATATGTCTTACACAGGAAACTGATAGGAAAGACAAGAGTCCATGGTATCCATGAAAATTTGGAAAATTAGATCCACAATTGACCAAGGGTGGGAAGCAGAAGGTAATGGTCAAGGGGTGTTTTTCTAACTGTCCGGTGAGGTTCCACAGGGATCCATAGTGAGACTCTTGCTGTTTGTGGTTTATATAAACGATTTAGGCTTGAATATAAGAGTGTTAATCAGTAAGTTTTCAAATTATCCAAAAATAATGGATTGGTAAATACTGAGGAGGATAGTCTGAGATTACAGAAGGATATACAGAGCTCTTCAGATGGACTGATCAATTAATTTTTTTTATTTATCCATTTTGTGGAATGTGAGCATCACAGACTGGCCAGCATTTATTGCCCACTCCTAGTTGCCGTTGAGAAAGTGGTGGTGAGCTGCCTTCTTGAACCGCTCCAGTTTACCTACTGTGGGTTTACTTACAATGACACTAGGGAGGGAATTCTGGGATTTTGATCCAGCAAATGAGGAGGAACAGCAATGTATTTCCAAGCCAGAATGGTGAGTGGCTTGGAGGGAAACCTGAAGATGGTGGTGTTCCCATTTATCTGCTGCTCTTGTCCTCCTAGATGGAAGTAGTTGTGAGTTTGGGAGGTGTTATCTGAGGATCTAAAGGGAATTAAACCCAGATAAATGTGAAGTGATGCTCTTGGGTAGTACAGACAAAGCGAGGGAGTACATATGATGAATGGTAGAACCTGGGAAGTACTGAGGATCAGAGGGACCACATGTACAGTGGTCCACTGAGGTAAGGGGTTAGCAGAATAAAGTGATTAAGAAGGTATGTAGTATGTTTGCCTTTATTAGCTGAGGCCTAGAGTTTAAGAGCAGGTAGCTTTTGCTGGAACGGTATAAAATGCTGGTAGGCTACACCTAGTGTTTTGTGTGCCATTGTGGAAACAACATTATAAGAGGGATGCGCCTGGAAAGGGAGCAGAGGAGATTTACCAAGAGACTGCCTGTGCTGGAGAGTTTCAGTTATGAAGAGAGATTGGACAGACTGGGATCCTATTCCTTAGATGAGAGGAGATTGAGAGGGGTCATGATTAAGATGTATAAAATTACAAGGGTCATATATAAGATAGACAGTAAAAAGCCTTTCCCCTTGATGGAAGCGTCACTAATCAGGGGGCATTGGTTTAAGGTAAGGGAAGAAGGTTTAGAAATAACATGAGGAAAATCTTTTTCACTAGGGGGTGGTGGGAATCTGGAACTCATTACCTGTAAAGGTGGTAGAGGCAGAAACCTTCATAACATTTCAGAAGTATTTGGATGGTTACTTGTGATGCCAAGGCATAAAAGCTTTGGGCCAAGTGCTGGAAAATGGGATTAGAATAGTTAGGTAGTTGTTTTTGACTAGTAGGGTTGTAATAGACCAAAAGGCATGTCTCTCTGCTTTAGATCTCTATGACTGTATGATTTGATGTGGATTTGTGTTTCTGTGTCATAATAGTAGATGTGGAGATAGGTTGATGAGTCCTATACAAAACTGCTGACATAAATTCTTCACAAGTCTGACAGTCTAATCTTTCTCAGTTTTAAATAACCTGCAGATTTCTAACCAAACCCAATTGATAAGGAAGTTTAATAAACTTTTGCTGAGGTAGCTTATTCCCTAACTTGCTCTGAATTCTTCTTCTCTGAGTCAAACTAAGATTGTTTCTAAACTCAAAATGGCACCAACCGATCTGAAAAAAAAAAATTGCTTCTCAACTGAGTATTCTAAAAAAAGTTCATCCGAGCTTCTCTGATGGCCTTACTTTTACCCAACCTTTTGTGTGTATGGTGGCATATGGGTGTTGGTTACTTTTGTGAAGAGTTTTCTCTGAAAATAAGATCACAGTCCTCCTGGGAAAGTGACCAAATCTTGTATCAGTTGGAGCAGATGACTGCAATATATTCTATATATATATAAGAACACTAGAACTATCTTTTAACCTTTGAACTAGATAGTTTAGATGTTGGACATATTAAAATGCATGTGGATTTCATCAACTCTGCTGAATTTACAAAATAAGTGCTCGTATTTTTTCCACAAAATGATGTTGAATCACTGGAAACTGGTCCTTTTGCAATCATGCTGTTTTATAGTTTCTGAGAAATCTAAGATTTCTGTGACAACACTAGACTGTGTGTTCCGTAAAGCAAACAAGTATCTGTTAGTCTGAATTCTTTGCTGAACTCAGGGTTTGATTTGGCTGACTTGATACAGAATCCTTTTCATAGAATGAGTTATTTTCATAGAATCCCTACAGCGTGGAAACAAACCATTCGGCCCAACAAGTCCACACTGAATGTCTGAAGAGCATCCCACCCAGATTCACCCCCTTATCCTATCCTTGTAACACTGCATTTCCCATGGCTAATCCACCTAACTTACACATCCCTGGACACGATAGGCAATTTAGCATGGCCAAACCACCTAACCTGTACATTTTTCGATTGTGAGAGAAAAGTGGAGCACTCAAAGGAAACCATGCAGTCATGGGGAGAATGTGCAAACTAACCCTTGGCACTGTCAGGTAGCAGGGCTAACCATTGAGTTACCGTGCCACACCCATTTTATTTTTGTTAACGATGTAATTATTCTGAAATTTTTCAAGATCTCATTTTGATACATGCCTCTCAGAATCAGGCAAATGTATAAGCAGTGTTTCCTTGACTCATTTGGTCTTGGGGGATTTGGTCTTCACTGTGGATTTCTTTTGCTTCCATTGTCACATTAGATTTTCACTGACATGAATTTCCTTGACACAACATCCTTATTTGACAAGTTAGCAAATGTTACAACTATTTGTAACATTTAGAAGGACAAAGACAGCACATGCATGGGAACAGTATCAATTGAATTCATCTCCAAGTCAATACTGTTCTGACTTGAAAAAAACGTTGTGTTCTCTTATTCTTGTTGGACCAAAATCCTAGAACTCTCTTCTTAAAGTTATGGCTTGATCCACACCGAGGAATTTTCAAGAATGTGAATTGCCCACATCTATAGGCTGAGACATTCAGAACAATTGCAACTATTGTTTTAGGCATTTTATAGTTTTATTTGCCCTCAATCAGGAGGCAGTGACATAGTTATGAGTAGTTAGTCAGAGTCCCCAAGCTAATGATTTTGGAACATAAGATAAAATCCCACCATGGCATCTTGGAATTAAATAGCTCATGTTACTTCATGATGACCATGAAACCTGCAACAATTGTTGTCAGAACTTAATGGGTTCACTAATATTCTTTAGGGAAGGAAGTTTGCCATATCTCAATTACCTGCAAGCCTACACCCATAGCAATGTAGTTGACTCTTAACGAACTTCTGAAATGGTCATTGTTATTGTAAATTAGAATTACTAGTTAGTCTAAATGACTAAGCATAACTTCAAATTCTAATTCTGATGAAGGGCCACTAGACTCAAAATACTTATCATTGATTTTCTCTCCACAGATGCTGCCAGACCTGTTGAGTTTCTTCAACAGTTTCTGTCTTTGTGTCAGTTTTCCAGCATCCACAGATCTTTCTTTGATTTTATTAGTCAAATTCTAATGATCTATTGCTGTTCATGGAAAAAGACCCCATACTGGGTCACAGCTTTTTGGCTCAGAATTAACAACAGTCCATATACTTAATTATGCAATACCACTCATGGTTTATATGTGTACATGTTATGGACATATCCAAAATAGGTTTCAGGGTTTTTTGCATTACAGCCCCCACGACAACACTTGTTTGTTCTGAGGCAAACATGCCTGAATTGGTAGCACCCAGGAATACCAAGCCACTTCTACATCCCTGTCAATCCCTGTCCAACTCAAGCATTTCCATTTCCCAATCCCTTTTTCTCAGTTAATTGAGGATTGCTGCTGAAATAGCTGCAATTGATCTTCCAATCATTGAGTCATACAGGACAGAAACAGACCTTTTGGTCCAACTCGTTCCCGCCAACAAACTATCCTAAACTGATTTAGTCCCATTTGCCAGCATTCGGCCAATATCCTTCTAAACTCTTCCTATCCATATACCATCTGGATGCCTTTTAAATGTTATAATTGTACCCACCTCTACCATTTCCTCTGGTAGTTCATTCCATATACACACCACTTCGGTGTGAAATTGCTGTGCAGGTCCTTTTTAAATCTTTCCTGGGAAAAAGACCTTGGCTATTCACTCTAGCCATGCTCTTCTTTATTTTATAAAACACTATAAGGCCACCAGTCATCCTCAAATGCTCCATGGAGAAAAGCTCTAGCCTATTCAGCTTCACCCTATAGCTTAAAGCCTCCAAACCCGGCAACACCTTTTGTGAACCCTTTCATGTTTAAGAAGATGTATATTAGGTAGACCAGAATTGAACACGGTACTCCAAAAGGGCCTCAGCACTGGTAAACTATCTGCTATTGTCCATGACTTACTGGTTGACTGATAACAAGGCTTGAGGCTTTAAACCCTGAAATATGAACTCCTACAAACCATGCACCGAACATATGTTGTTAGCAAAAAAAGTAGTCTGAAGACCATTGAGAAACTATAAAACGAATAAAGATTTTTTTGGAACTAAAAATGCATGTTATGTATCTGAGCTCAGTTAACTTTTGAGATATACTGCACTATTTTGACAGCCTTCTACTACTGTTGTACAGAGTTGAAAGCTTTTGCACAAGCTCGTGAAACAATTACACACCATCTGATTAAAATGCAATATTTAAAGTGGGTGGAATCTTATTGAGATATTGAGGGTCTCACTTACCAGGTAAAGAGATATCTATACTGCCTTTTTTGGGGAAGGACTGCTGAGCCACAAGTCAATCAGGCATCGGCGTGGCCATTGATTGGCCTTGGCCTTGAATCAAGACCCTGGGTGGAAGTCTTGCTGGCCCCTGATTGGGCTCTTATGCTCAGCAGCGGCCTGCAACTCTTGTGTTCAGCAGCGCCAAAGGGAGGCATAAGCGGCTGCCGATAAAACACTAAGTTTCAGGATCATGGATCAAACCAGGCCACAGGTAGATGGGGAGGTATTTTTTATGATAGACATTTGTGTGAGAAGGGTGTGAGGGCGTAGTCAGTGTGGACTGGTGAGGCTCTCACAGGCACCCCCTCCCTTTCCTAATCTAGACTCTCTTAACAAGGCAATTGATCTGATCAAGGGGCACCCCCCACCTCTGCACCCCTTACCAACCCCCTCCCCTACTCAGACCCTGGTGAAAAGCTATTCACAGTTAATTGGCAATAGACTGCAACTGAGAAAAGAACAGGAGCCGCAGGATGCAACACTTCAGTGGCCATTAAGGACCTCAGTTGGAAGAAGCATGAACATAGCCTTCCTCCTTCAACTCAATTCTGGTTTAGGTGATAAGGCAGAGCGGTTCAAGTATGCCATCATCTCATCCAATTCCTACCTCTAAGCTCACCATCAATGAGACCAAAAGGTCATTCCCAATGTTCCAAATTGTTCAACATTTGAACATTTAAACTTTATTAAAGGACAGTTAGGCCAGTTTAAGATCTGCATGATTGCTTAAACGCATCATAGAATTTAAGCATCTTGTAACTGCATGCCAGGTCTAGGTATACTTTGGCTTCACTTAACATCCTCAAAATCTGGTCAGTGTCAATTGAATCAACTTACATTTTTTTTGTTAGGACAAAAAAAGTAAAATGATAGAAACAGATATTTCTGAAGCAACTACCTGGACAGACTATCACGAGAAACTATAGAATCCGTGCTGTCCATTCTCTCAGCACCGACTTCCTGGTTTCCTTCACGGATAGTTAAAGCAGCACATCTGGCACCATCATCATTTCTATCCAGTCCTGACTCACGTGAATTGTGCATCTTCATCTGGTGCTTGTAATAATTATGGATACTGTCACGACACGGAACATTTCCCTACAGTCAAGTAACACATAAGATGATAATCAATCAACTATGCAGGATCAATTTGCAATGAATAAGTGTGGAAAAATTAAATTTTGATTAAGAATGGATTATCTTTATGAACTACATTTTTTGAATTTCAAAATGAGGTATGAGGCAATTTTATTTGAATAAAGAGAAAGAGTTATATATTGGGTTACCCTAATTTTGAGGCATGGGTTTGTGGGTTTTAATGTTCACATGCATGGATGAACTGAGCTGGGAGACACCACATTTAGTACATCCATGTCATGTAAGTGGTTATACCATTTAGACAAAAAGTCCCACATTGCTGATTGTCTCTGTGCGCAGCATGACACCCTAATAGCACAGTTCACAAACTACACAATAGGACCAATCCCATCCCTCTTAATGGGAATCTACACAGAAAGAACATTGCTATCACTTAAATAATGACAAATTGAAAACAGGGGCACAGAGATGACTGCAGGCAACATAGCAAATCAGGACCAATAGTTGGTCATTCAGCCCTTCAAGCCTGCTCCAGCATTCGATATGATCATGTTTGATCATTCAACACAGTACCCTGTTCCTTCTTTCTCCCCATATCCTTTGATTCCTTTAGCCCAGAGAACCATTTGTAACTGCTTCTTGAAAAATACAATGTTTTGGCCTCAACCGCTTTCTGTGGCAGAGAATTCCTTCGGCTCAAAACTCTCTGGATGAATATATTTCTTCTCATCTTCGTCCTAAATGGCCTAGCTCGTTTCCTTAAACTGTGGCAAATGGTTATGGATTCCTGATCACTGAAAACATCCTTCCTGCATTTAACCTGTCCAGTCCTGTTAGAATTTAATTGCTTTCTATAAGAGCTCCCTTCATTCTTCTAAAATCCTGTGAATATAATCTTGACTGATCCAACATCTCTTCTTAGGCTGTACTGGAGGTATTAATGTTGAGGTTTGGAGAGATGCTACAGTTCCTTGGGGACTAAGAGACCCTCAAGGTCCACAGTCAAAAGTGGGTAGCAGTAGATAAACAGGAGTGTCAACTCTTGGAACCTGAACTTGAGTTTCTGCAGCAATGCTACAAGAAATCTAATGATATATCATGGGCTGGTCAAAATTAATCAATCTTTGCATGATATACCATGCCCAATACATCACTAAAGTCTTACACTGCTGCTCTAATCCCAGCTGATACTAATTCTAGAAAAATCAAATTCCAAAGTGAAACACATCATGTTAGGTCCAAAGTTTGATTCTCAGCTGTAGAGATCAATTTCTAAACACATTCACGTGAGACTGCTTTACTGAAACATTAATTAAACAAAAATAATGAACTATATTAAATGAGACAAAAATATTTCGAAGATGTGAATATAGGAAGTACGGTTAGTCAGTTTGCAGATGACACCAAAATTGTCAGTGTAGTGGACAGCAAAGAAACTTACCTCAGAATATAACAGGACTTTGATCAGATGGTCCAATGGGCCGAGGAGTGGCAGATGGAGTTTAATTTAGATAAGTGTGAGTTGCTGCATTTTGGAAAGGCAAATCAGAGCAGGACTTATACATTTAATGGTAAGGTCCTGGGGAGTATTGCTGAACAAAGAGACTTTGGAGTACAGGTTCATAGTTCCTTGGAAGTGGAGTCCCAGGTAGGCAGGATAGTGAAGAAGGTGCTTGGTATGCTTGCTTTTGTTGGTCAGTGCATTGAGCAGAGGAGTTGAAAGGTCATTTTGCGGTTGTATTGGACATTGGTAAGACCACTTTTGAAATACTGTGTGTAGTTCTGGTCTCCCTGCTATAGGAAGGATGTTGTTAAACTTGAAAGAGTTCTGAAAAGATTTTCAAGTAATATTGCCAGGGTTGAAGGGTTTGAGCTATAGGGAGAGGCTGAATAAGCTGGGGTTATTTCCCTAGAGATCAGAGGCTGAGGGGTGACCTTTTAGAGGGGCATGGATAAGGTGAATAGCCAAGGTCTTTTCCCTGGGGTGGGAAAGTTCAAAACTAGAGGGCTTAGGTTGAAGGTGAGAGGAGCAAGCTTTGAAAGGGACAGTAGGGGCAACTTTTTCACGCAGAGAGTGGTGCGAGAATGGAATGATCTGCCAGAAGAAATGGCGAAGGCTGGCACTATTACAGCTTCTAAAATGCATTTAGATGGGTATATGAATAAGAAAGATTGAGAGAGATATTGGCCAATTGCAGGCAAATAGGAATAGATTAATTTAGGGAATCTGGTCAGAATAGATGAGTCGGACCGAAGTGTCTATTTCTGTGCTGTACATGCTCTATGACTCTATTTTATTAAAGACATTAGAAAATCACTCAGCTCCTTTTATTCCAGTATCCTTAGGATCATCCAACCTCAGAAAAGAGTTCTACCATGTCCACATTCAGGCTAATAGAGTTGAAATCTCACTGGTTAACACTGATGCCTCACAGCACCAGGGACCCGGGTTTGATTCCAACCTCGGGCGAGCCTGTGTGGAGTTTGCACATTCTCCCCGTGTCTGCATGGGTTTCTTCCAGATTCTCCAGCCTCCTCAAAAATCTAAAGATGTGCAGATTAGCTGAATTGGCCATGCTAAGTTGCCCACTAGTGTTCAGGGATTGTGTGGGTTGCATGCATTAGTCAGGGCTAAATATAGGATAATAGGGTAAGGAAATGGGTCTAGGTGGGATATAATTTGGAGGGTCAGTGTGGACATGTTGGGCTGAATGACCTGTTTTCACACTATAGGGATTCTATGTTAGGATTCTATTTTGAAATCAACAAACTGTCAGCAAATTTCTGTGCAGTCACTAGCAACTTTGTATAGCATTTCTCAGCGAGACATCTAAACAAACTGCAAACTAAAATATACTACTGGTTTAACTTCAGTATGTGTTCTCTAACTCCAGTGTCCACAGTCCTTCACTTTCTGACATACGCCACATTAACTAACTGGCTTTCCAGATTATTCAATTTTCTCTATCAAGCTCTATAGTTATAGAAGGCAGATCTCCTAATAGTGTACTGACATTCCGTAAGCTCTATTGCTGTACCGAAGGTAAACAAAGTTACCCTTGCATCTCCTGAATTCTCTAGAGGAGAGTGTTGTCTGCAGCATGGGCTGACTACAACAGAACATGTAATATCCAATAGCACTGAAAACTTTGAGGATAATGGGATGTAGTTTATACTCTTTCTCAACTTTCAGCGCACCCTCATCCTGCTGTCTGGCATGATGAGCAAGCCACTGCTGATACGGTCATGCAGCTTGTACTTTTCATCTTAACAGTACTTCTGTTCTCAACAATCAGCTCTGAATTCCTACTTTCACAAGCCCAAGAACTGCCACCAGCCCAAACTAGGCATCACAACAATGAAGTGAGACAAAGAATAAACAAATTGCTGAAGAGGCCCTCTCGATTGATCTAACATTTACAGTCATCAGCATGGAGACTAGTATACAGTAGGGATCCTTTCATGTGGTGAGCCATATGGGCACAAATGGGCTGCAGCTTAATTAGGGGTAAAGGATGGTTCATCAGGAGACAGATTACAGATGGGTTGAACTGCAGAGAATTCAGATGAAGACATTGATATGGTGCCATATAGAAGAGTATTCTGGCTACACTGGTTCTGCTGTCAGGTAGCCTCCCAACACTATCAAAGAACATGAGGATGTCATGCATTATCCTGACTGAAGGTATGGAGCATACATTGGCCATCTACAGTGTCTACTTAATCTCCTTGCTATACTGCTGCTTCTGAATGTGCCCTTCATCTCAGAAATAGAGTCATAGAATCATACAGCATGGAAACAGACCTTTCGGTCCAACCAATCCATGCTGACCATAATCCCAAACAAACTTAGTCCCACCTGCCTGCATTGGCCCATATCCCTACAAACTTTTTTCTATTCATGAACCCATCCAAATGTCTTTTAAATATTGTAATTGTACCCGCATCCACCACTTTCAAAGGTCTGAGCAATGAAGGCAATTGTGCTAAATATCGTCTTAACCACTCTATCTACATGTGATGCAAACTTGAAAGAATTATGTACCTGAACCCCTTGATCTCTCTGTTCTACAATACTACCAAAGGCAATACTTTTAATTGCACAAGTTCTGCTTTTGTTTGTTTTACCAAAATGCAACACCTCTCGTTTATCCAAATCAAACTCCATCAGCCACTCCCCACCCATTAATCCAGTTGATCAAGATCTCTTTGTAATCTTTGGTATATTCTTTACTGTCCACTGTATCATTCTGGTGGTTTCCGCAAACTTATTAACCATGCTTTCTTATTCTAATCTAAATCATTTATATAAATAACAAACAAAAATGGACTCAGCACCGATCTCTGTGGAACACCACTAGCCTCCAGTTCAAGAAACAACCTGTGGAAGGAAACCAGAGCACCCAGAGGAAACCCACATGCATGGTGGCACAGTGATTAGCAGTGCTGCCTCACAGTGCCAGAGACCTGGGTTCAATTCCCACCTCAGGCAACTGTCTGTGTGCAGTTTGCATGTTCTCCCCGTGTCAGTGTGGGTTTTCTACAGGTGCTCTGGTTTTCTCCTACAGTCCAAAAATGTGCAGGTTAGGTGAATTGGCCGTAGTGTTAGGTGAAGGGGTAAATGTTGAGGAATGGGTCTGGGTGGGTTGCTTTTCGGAGGGTCGGTGTGAACTTGTTGGGCTGAAGGGCCTGAAGGGAGAATGCGGGTAAGTGGAGTTGAAATGCCCATCAGCCATGATTGAATGGCGGAGTGGACTCGATGGGCCGAATGGCCTTACTTCCACTCCTATGTCTTATGGTTTCCACACTGTAAGTTATCTAATCTAATCTTTCATCATCGCTCTCTGTCTCCTGCCATTAATGTATTTCGTACCAATTGGCAAGTTCACTCTGAATCCCATATGAACTAACTTTACTAATTAGTCTGTCAGGTGGAACCTTGTCAAAGATTTTACTAAAGTTCAAGCCTATTGCTCTACCTTCATCAATGTGATGTGATGTCGTGTGATGGCAAATGCAACAGAAATTCTACCCTAATAATTACTCTTATATGGACAAAAGTAATTATTTCTAGGCTAAACAATTATTAAAGCCAGGCATTTGGTACGTGAATTGCAACATATGATTTTCCAGTGCTTGATGTGACTGATGCAGATGACACAGAAGCCTTCTACAGGCTTCTCATCTTCAGACAGAAAAGTGGAATTAACGCTTCAAATAGAACAGGCATGATCTCATGGAATGGCAGAGCAGTCTTGATTGATTGGTTGAATATCCTCCTACTCCCCTTATTTATTATGATTCTATGATTGTGACACCCAGTTCAATATTAAACAGACTATTTCAAAACTGTATGTACAATGTGGGGTCAGCATCAATTACGCTAGCTGTACTTCTAAAAACCAATCTACATTTCCTAAAGGTAAGCTGCATTTCAGTTGCAGCAGATATTGGAACTTAATGGGAAAACATTCCAAATGGTAGGGAATAACTGGAGCCAGAGAGAGAGAGAGAGCTTCAGGTTTTCAGATGTGGACCCCTAAGTCTTCGTACTCAAGATGGAAAGGAAGAAAGTTATCACCATTCCTCAGGAGGTTCTCTGCACTTATATTGGGAAGGTAGTAGGAAGAGCTAGTCTGAGCTCAGTACCAAGTAGTGAGGACCAATATACAATATTGTAAAAAATGTGATTATCTCGAAGTGATTAAAGGCATTTTGAATGTTGCCTCCTAAAAAAGCATACTGCCAACCATACACACTGCCCAATAATCCACACCTACACAACATAATCTAATCAGCAATCTTTTGGTATCAGGACTCATACCTACCATTCACATGCTCCACCTCAACCTCACACACTGATCATGGCAGCAAACCTCACCTTGCAGTTTTTAGATAGCTATTCAGCTATGATAGACACAACATCTAATCATATATCAACAGCAAGGAACAACAGGCAAAGCTATATATTTTCACTCCATTGGAGGAGACAGTTCTTTGTCTTACTGATGCAGCCATCATTGGGACAGTAGAAATCAGTGTCACTTAGGTCAATGGGATGATGGTGTGTTCCTACCTTATGCGACTTCTGAAATCCCAATTACCTTTATCCCACAATTGGTACGATGTGAAGGATGACAATGGTGAAACCATGCACCTCTTTTTTCCCCACTTACTTACCCTTCCCTCACATCAACCCTGTCCTTCTATATCATTTCATGTATGCAAAACTTATCACCTGGCCTCCCAGTAGTGTATAAAAATGAAGGCTTAGAGGCATAGCACACCTCTGAGAAAGAGCTGCTACTATACGATTGGACACTTACAACCACCATCTTAGATACTGGCACTGCATGCACTGTTGAATACATCAAAGATGCCAGATCTGCAAGTGGTGAGCCACTATGCACTACAGCGAGGGGAAAATTACAGTATGTATGCCAGCTCCCCAGTGGGCAAGATTAGATGCTGTAGAGAGTTCAGATGGGAACTTAATTTGGTTGGCATACTGGTTCTGCTTCAAAACACAGCATTTTGATTTAGGACTGCATTGCTATTCCATCACTGTTTCTGAGTCAAACCTGAGAACGCCTTTCGTAAAAGCACATTGCATATACCTAACACATGGACTGCAGCTGTCAAGTCAAAGAAATCTGCAGAACAAAAAGGCCACTTTGCCCATCATGTCTGTGCCAGTCAAAAACAACCACCTAACTATTTTGATTTTCCAGCACTGGTCCCACATATGCCTTGACATTGCAAGTGTACATCTCTGTTCCGTATGCACACCTTTCGCCTTCACCTTCAACAGTACTGACTCACCATATCTCAATGTTATCATGTCTACAGCTTGATTTCATCTTTAGTCTCATTTAACCTCTTAACAAACAAAGTTACTTTCTTTTAGATACTAAAGATAATGAAGTCCAATAATCTGCAAACCAATATCCCTGCAGATCCTTATTTCCCTTCATATCATTCTGACTCTACTCTTTCTTCTAATCTGACCTTTTGCTACATATTACATCGAATGTTCCACTTTCTGACAATGAATAATCTGTCCTTAGCATAGAACTCAGCTTTATCTCCTCACAACTTCTGATCTTGAAATGTCCATTTTGGCCAGCAGTCCTCTCTCTGCTCAGCCAACCCTTAAAACTCTTGCAAGCATTTTCCTTCCAACTGATCCTCTCCTTTTGGTCTCTCACCTTCTTTTGTCTTTTCATTGAGAACTGCCATAATGCTAATTGTTATTTCAATATTTCTGCTCTCGTCATTCAGTCAAAGTCATTTTTCTCCAGTTCTGATGAAGGTCATCAATTTGAAATATTAATTCTGTTTCTTTTTTTGGAACTGTTTCCTGACACAATTATATTTCCAGCATTTTCCATTTTTATCCCAGACTTTGTGGTGAACACTGAACTGTCATGTTGATGATTTTGCAAACTCCAGTCTAAAGGATTTGGTATAGAAATTGAGGAGCACAGTGATCTTAACAGTCATTGGCAGAGTGTCATCATCCTACTCTGCAGCTCTGGGTCACATTTGAGAAAGTGGTGCAGTTCTGATGCAGTGCAGCTACTTCAAACATTGTTCTGACTGAGGTACAAGTAGAAGTGCTCTGAACACCCATGTTAGTAGGCCTCCTACAAAAGGTTTTCCTCCTCCCCTCTGTAAATAGTTTTGTCTTTATGCTGTTGCTGCTCCATCTCCCTTTCATTCCACTGGGCGTAGGTTGAGGGCAAATCATATGCTTAGAGGTCTTTCAAATTCACATTTCTTCCAAAGGTCCAGAAATAACTCTGTAATATTCTCCAGCAAAGTACTTACATTCATACTGCACTGTAAAAGAGAGTCAAAAGCAACTCACATGGAAGTTGAGTTTTAAAATTTTGCAAGGATATTTCTCCTTCATCTGAGTACAAAATCAGTTGTGCATGGAGGGCGTTATTATGGTGGGCAAGAACTAAAATGACACATTGCATGCCAAGCCAGCATTCAGAGCAACCTAAAGCTACAATTCATCCCCTCTGTCAGCTTTTGATGCCCAGATGGAATGTCTGAGATGTCACCCTACAAAATGGAAATCATTATTCACTGTGCCAGACATTGGCAAGAACGGATTACCCTCCCTTTATTTGTGTTCTTTCAGCAATAACATAGAATCAAATTCTGTGGCTTACCTATTTCAAAATATGTAAATGGCTTACCCTGTTTATGCTGGCTAATTCTCAATTAGAGGAAATAAAACAAGAAACATTTCTTTTTAAATTTAATAGATAGTATGACGTTAGATCGTAATTTCAAAATATTGTTATTACTTTTAGGGCTAATGTCTGGTTGGTTGGGAAAAGGGTTCAAAACAGTGCATGACTTTTAATCTGATGATAGCCACAAAGGATATCAGGTACTTAATATAGGCTGCCAGGAAGTATGGTAGACATATTGGACTCATCTTTTGTTTAAAAAAAATGGAATATCTGAAACAGCAAAGTGAAATTATAAAATGGATAGAATCAAAGGCCTTCATGATCTTGTAAGCTGATGGGTTTTGATGTAATAGTACAAGATACTGTGTGAGCTAACCTGCAGTCCAAAGGCTTAAATAACTCTACTTTCAGTCTTGTTCAAGACTTTCCCTTCCCACACTGGTCACCTGGATTGCCTCACTGACAGCTGGCATGCATCAGGGTAAAATCCTGCTGCTAACCACCGATCTGGTTGAAGCCTGCAGATTTCTGTGGCATGCTACAGAGACCAAAATATGGCCCTTAGACCATCATGAACAAGTAAAGAGAGTGATGTTAAACTGATTTTGAACCTGTTTAGTTACTGGTTAAGAATCATTAAAGAGACTAATAGGAGATGGTGGCCAACAAACCTGCTTTAGTTTTCTCCTGAGTGGACCTCTGAGGTCTATGCATGGCAGCAACGTCCAGAATAAGAAGTCAATACTGTGAATGGTATTGGCATACTAATTGCCATGTATGGACCCTTGGAATGACTGCACATCTTGGACTGAACATTGGGTGTGGTGTTGTGGACTAGTGATGTAAAATCCTGAGCTAAATGTTCTGAGGACATAGGTTTGAATTCAAACATGGCAGTTGGTGCAATTTGAATTGAATAATACCTGAAATTAAAATGCTAGCCTAACGGTAGACATGAAACTATTGTCAATTATTGTAAAAGATTAGCTGGTTTACCAATATCCTTTGGGGATGGACAATTAATTTGGCCTAAGCAAGTGACATGTACATTATGTGAATGAATAAAAAAATTTTGGGTAACAGTCATACATTGGGTATAGTCAGGATATTAGGGTACAGCATTTTTGAAAACTTAGTTAAAACTTTTAATTCAATAAACACAATTTTCAGAACGATGATTGCAATATTCCATACCTTCTTTACTTCTCTCGTAAGCATACATCTTTCTATCCTCAGAACAGTGGATATATCAATGCATTCCTTTGAGATTGAATTTAGCCAGTTTGTAAAACTGTCCACCAGAGCCAAGAAGAGAACCCACGTGAACTTCAGAAGATTAAACACCCGCTTGATAACATTATCTGAGAAACAGGAGGAGAAAGATTATTAGAAATAGATAGATAAGAAACATATGAATTCAGCCTTTCCACCATGGAGTACAAGCAAGGACTTTATAGAGGTGGGGCCTCAAGATTTTCTACCCATTGAAATGAATAGAGATTAGGCCAATTAAAATTTAAAGCTGGAATTGGTATTCTTTTGGATGAAAACAGCATGAAAGGATCTGAGCTAAGACAGGTGGATAGAGTCAAGGTAGAAACCAGTTCTGATCTAAACGAATGGCAGAACAGATTTGAGTTGTCAATGTTCCTCAAGTGCGACAATCTAGAATGAGAGGTCATAATTTTAATGTTTAGCAGATTTAAAGTAGAGATGAGGAGAAATTACTACCCCAAAAGAGCTGTGAATCTATGGAATTCACTTCCTCACAGTATGCTGGACGCTAGGACATTGAGTAAACTTAAGGAGGAGATTGACAGATTTTTAATTAGTAATGTATTGAAGAATTGTGGTGAGTGGCTAGGAATTGGAATTGAAGCTGATGTGAGATCAGTCTTGATCGTATCAAATAGGGTAGCTAACTCAAGAATTGCCTATTTCCGCACATAGTTCTTACGTTCTTGTGAATGGTCAACTCTTGTTCCACTGTAGATAGAAAAAGAGGTATGCTGACCACTATGCATGAATTCAAGATGTGCAATCCCTCATCTCAGTCAGGGGAACTAACTCACAAAACACACTCATGCTGCTGTTTTTAAATGTAACTAAGAAACAGGCAACAGCGGGAGTTTAATGTGCACCAGTGCAAGATTGTATGGGACAGTGATTGTGAAATATGTGCAGACGATTAAAGGGTCCCATAACAAAACAATGAACAGGATTTCAGTTCAACTAATACTTCTCTGAGTTACAGATTATATAAAAATATTAATCAGGAATTTAGTTGGAATTTAATGACATTTATTTGAAGGAAGTTATGTCAAACCGCTGCCACTTAATGACCAAGCCAATTTAGAATACTGTCTTATTATTGCAGGTGATGACTTTTCAACAACTGAAATTTCATCCACCCAAAATGTTAACTGTGTTTTTGCTTCCTACTGCCTGACCTGCTAGGAATTTCCAGCATTTTGTCTTCCATAAAGTTTTCATTATCCACATTATTCTATAGTAAGATTAGAATACAGCATACAATTTTGTTGATTTAATAACTAAACTACATAAGATATCCCAAAACTATAACAATAAGAAAGATAATGGTCTTACATATTGATCCAATATTCCAGTTTGGGTTGAAATCTCTATTCCCAACCAAGATCAAACAACATGTTGCTATATACCTACCCAGAAATTTTCAGGATTAATTCCAAAGATAGAGGTCAGCAAATGATATAGTAACACACAGTGAACCTTTACAGAAAACATGGTACTGAGTTATAGCATTGCAGGTAGTTTTTCTATAATGTGCATTTTGTAAGGGTGATTTGGCTGTAACACTATTTGTGAATTGTGGATTTTTTTAATTATAAAGTAAACTCATGTTTGTTGTTACAGGATTTCACCCCCTATATTACAAGCTGGCTGTGACTTATTCTGCTGGCGCATCTATTGTAACAGGTTGTTATCTGTGTGTGTGTATTTGTTTGCTTCTATCTGTAACTAAAGTAGGGGAAGTGAAGAGTGGAATATTTTGCTGGAATGCTTACTAGGATCATGCATGGAGTTAGGGGACTGGGGCCGAGGGAGTGGGAAGAGAGAGAGAGAGAGAGAGAGAGAGAAAAGAGTGGGAGCAGAAGAAGCTGCAAATACAGCGAAGTCCAGTGAGTGTTGAAGAGTAAGCAGGACCTTTTAAACAGAGGCTCAGTTACTGGCTATCTGAAGCTTAAACACATGGCGACCTTACAAGAGAAGATGCATGTCTGTGGAAGGGGGGAGGTGTGAAACTAAGGACGAATCACTGGCAACACTCGTCTCTCCCCACTCCACTCATCCCCAAGTTATGTTTGATCCAAGTTCACCCAGTCTCCATTTCAAAAGGGTGGGGGCATGATCTAAGAGTCTCGGCTCCTTATTCTCTCCGAAACCCAAGACACATCAACATTTTCAGCCATTCAAACCCCCCAGCAGCCCCTTAGCCACCTCCCTCAAAAGAAAGATTTTACTTGTGCAAAAAAAATTCCTAAAGTTTCACAAAGTTTAATGGCAGACAGCAGGTAAGTGGGCTAAGTGCAGAATGGAGGCAGTGAGGTCTGCAAATGCTGGAGATCAGATTTGAGAGTTTTGCTGAAAGAACACAGCAGGTCAGGCAGCATCTGAGGAGCAGAAAAATTGACGTTTCAGGCCAGAAACTGATGAAAGACTCCGACCCGAAACGTCAATTTTTCTGCTCCTCGGATGCTGCCTGACCTGCTGTGTTTTATCAGCAACACACTTTCAACTACGTACAGAAAGGGCTATGTGGTAGAAGGGAGATGAGGGGGTAGGGTGGCAGTTAACTGATGGAGGGGCTAGAGTGGTAGCTGGGTAAAAGGTTATGGTACCCAGTGTGTGAAGGAGCAGGGTGGCAAGAGGCTGGGTGAAGGGTAGGGAGCAGGTATGAGAGATCTTTATAACATGGGGTGACCATTGTATGCTGGCCATCACATGGCCGTCAAGATAAAGTTCAGGCCATGGTACATTGAAATCCTCAAGGATAATGCTGCTTGTTACAGGCCTGAACAAAACACCACTATCATAGCCTGAAAACACAGTGCTATAATATTAACATTATTATTCTGAGTGAGACAAGGTGGGCAGGTCAAGACCTGTTCAAGGAATAAGGTGGCAGGTACACCTCCTTCTGGAAAGGTAATCCAGAAGGACAAAGCTGATGACTTGGACTTGCCTTCACCAAAAGGTTGATCATCTTTATGGGAAAATAATGCCTCATGACCTTAGGCCCACCTTAATTCAGAAGATGTGGACCATAGTTGTCAGTGCATGTGGCCTGACTTTAAAAATAATGGATGAGGCCAAAGAGGAATTTGGCACCAACTTTCTTCAGTCATACAGTCATAGTGATGTACAGCACAAAAACAGACCCTTGGGTCCAACTCGCTCACTCTGACCAGATATCCTAAATTAGTCTAGTCTCATTTATCAGCATTTGGTGCATTTACCTCTGAACCCTTCCTATTCATACATCCATCCAGATCCCTTTTAAATGCTGTCCCTGTATCAGCCTCCACCACTTCCTTTGACAGCTCATTCCATACACCCACAACCTTCTGCATGAAAAAGTTACCCCTTAGTTTCTTTTAAAATTTTTCCCCTCTCACCTTAAACCTATGCCCTCTGGTTTTGGACTCTCCACCCCCCTATCCCCACCCCCGGGGAAAAGACCTTGGCTATTTACCCTATCCATGCCTCTCATGATTTTATAAACCTTTATAAGGTCATCCCTCAGCCTCTGACGCTCCAGGGAAAATAGCCCCAGGAGATTCAGCCTCCCCATACCGCTCAAACCCTCCAACCCTGGCAACATCCTTGTAAATCTTTTCTGAACCCTTTCAAGTTTCACATAGCAGAGAGACCAAAATTGCATGGAGTATTCCAATAATGGCCTAACCAATGTTCTGTATAGCTGCAACATGACCTTTCAACTCCTATACTCAGTGCACGGACCAATAAAGGCAAGCATACCAAATGCGACCTTTACCATCCTATCTACCTGTGACACCACTTTCAAGGAACTATGAACCTGCACTCCAAGGTCTCTTTGTTCAGCAACACTTCCAGAATCTTACCATTAAGTTTAGAAGTCCTGCTAAGATTTGCTTTCCCAAAATGCAGCACTTTGCATTTATCTAAATTAAACTCCATCTGCCACTCCTTGGCCTATTGGCCCATCTAATCAAGATTCCATTTTACTCTGAGGTAACTTTCTTAGCTGTCCACTACACCTCCAATTTTGGTGTCACCTACAAACTTACTAACGCTACCGCCTATGTTCATATCCAAATCATTTGCATAAAAGATAAAAAGCAGTGGACCCAGCACCAATCTTTGTGGCACACCACTGGTCGCAAACCTCCAGTCTGAAAAGCAATCCTCCAACATTACCCTCTATCCTCTACCTGCAAGCCAGTTCTGCATCCAAACAGCTACTTCTCACTCTATTCCATGTCATCTAACCTTGCTAACCAGTCTATCATGAGGAACCTTGTCAAACGCCTCAGTGAAGTCCATATAGATCATGTCCACAACTCTGCCCTCATCAATCCTCTTTGTCACTTGTTCAAAAAACTCAATGAAGTTTGTGCGACATGATTTCTCATGCACAAAGCCATGTTGACTATCCCTAATCAGTCCTTGTCTTTCCAAATATGTGTAAATCCTGTCCCTCAGGATTCCCCCCAACAACTTGCCCACCACCGATCAAGCTGTTATGAAGCTGTGGGTGTATATTTAAGAGAGTGAAGGACTTGGCAGGTACACTGAGTACTGGATAATTTACAAAGTAACATTTGATTAAGAACAAACAGCACTTGCTGAGTAGTTATGAGAAAAAAACACAAATTTGAATTCGGCCAATCAGTTTAAATTATACCCCGAAAAATATCAAACTCCAATCCAATTTGAATTGACTATATTGACAACCTTAAAAGCCAATGACAAAGTCTGATGCTTTGGAAGTATAAAACATGGGAAAATTGAACAGTTGAGAGGAGAACTTTCAAGCTCAACATGTAAGTAGACTGCCTAAAAAATAGTTCTCTTAAAAAAGGTACCTTTTTGATCAGTAACCTGTGACACAGAAATTCCTCAGGAAAAAAAAAGACACAGGAAGATCCAAATAGAAGAACAAAAGCTGCCTAGTTTTGTAAATCTTAATTGGGAGTTTTATCAAACTAGTATTATAGCAGGGAAGGTAAAAGATAGGTTAGAGGAAGAAATGGTAAATAGTTGTTAGTTAATTATTATCTGTTCTACTTTAAGAAATAAAGTTGTTAACTTTTCTTCAAATAGTGCTTGGCCACTCGAAAGGTTTACACATTACTGCATGGGATAAATCTTTGCTATATTGTTGGTTTTAAAAAAGCACAGCAGGTCAGGCAGCATCCGAGGAGCAGGAAAATCGATGTTTCGGGCAAAAGCCCTTCTTCAGGAATGAGGGTTTTTGCTCGAAATGTCGATCTTCCTGCTCCTTGGATGCTGCCTGACCTTCTGTGCTTTCCCAGCTCCACTCTAATCTAGAAGAGTTTACCCTGTCTTGTAATCAAGCTCATCAATCTATAGTTCACTGGCTTTTCTGTAGCTATCTTCTGGCACCTCACCTGTGGCTATCGATAATTCAAATATCTCAGCAGTGGGTCCAACAATCACTTCCTTAGCTTCCCACAGAGTTCTAGGGTACACCTAATCAGGTCCTAGGGATTTATCGACCTTTATGCACCTCCTCTTTAATATGGACATTTTTCAAGATGCTGCTATTTATTTCTCCATGTTGTTTATCTTCCAAAACCTTCTCCACAGTAAATACTATGCAAATTACTCATTTAGTATCTCCCTTATCTCGTGCGGTTCCATCCATAGATGGCCTTTTTGATTTGTGAGGGGCCCTATTCTCTCCCAATTTACCCTTTTGTCCTTAATGTATAAGTAGAATCCCTTTGGATTCTCCTTAACCTTATTTGCCAAAGCTATCTCATGTCCCCTTTACGACCTCCTGATTTCCCTCTTAAGTATACTTGAATCACTTGATTTCTGCTGTCTGTACCTGACATACACTTCCTTCTTGTTCTTGAACAAAACCTCAATTTCTCGAGCCAATCAGCATTCCCACACCTACTAGCCTTGTCCTTCACCCTACAGGATCATACTGTCTCTGGACTGTCCTTGTCTCATTTTTGAAGGCTTCTGGTTTTCCAGCCATCCCTTTACCTGTGAACATCCACACTCAATCAACTTTTGAAAGTTTTTGCCTTATATCATCAAAATTGGCCTTCCTCCAATTTAGAACTTTGAGGCCAGTGATATAATTCTATTAATTCTAAAATAGTGATGGAAAAGGATAGACCAGATCTAAAAGTTAATGTAGATTGGAGGAAGGCCAATTTTGACATGTTCGAGTTTCCTGCTCCTCGGATGCTGCCTGACCTGCTGTGCTTTTCCTGTAACACACTCAAGTCTGACCTCCAGCATCTGCAGACCTCACTGTCTCCTAGCATCTTACATTCAATCTGTAAATGTTCAATAGGAACCTCAGAATGTCCACAGCACTTTGGTATGGAACCATAACCTCATCTTATCCAACTGAAGGTTCATTATCAACAATCACTCCCTCAATATCACCAAAACAAAGAAGCTGGTCATCAACTTCAGGAAGCAGTGTGGAGGACACACCCCTGTCTGTATCAATGGTGCTGAGGTGGAGGTAGTTGACAGCTTCAAGTTCCTAGGAGTAAATATCACCAATGATCTGTCCTGGTGTTTTCACGTTATTGATACAGTGAAAAAGGCACACAAATGCCTCTACTTCCTCAGAAGGCTAAGGACGTTCGGCATGTCCATTATGACCCCTACCAATTTTCATAAATGCACTATAGAAAGCTTCCTATCTGGATATCATGATAACCAACATTCCTTCCATTTGCTCCACCTACACTTCCCATTGCCTCATGAAAACAGTCAAAAAAATCAAAGACCCCGCCCACCCCTGTTATACTCTCTACCATCCTATTCTATTGTGCAGAAAATATGAAAGTGTAAAGACACGTACCAACAGACTTAGGAATCACTAAATCCCCCACCATCAACACCCTGGGAGTTATCATTGATAAGAAACTCAACTGGACTCACCACAAAAATGCAGTGGCTACAAGAGCAGGTCAGAGGCTAGGAATTTGGTGGAAAGTAACTCACCTCCTAACTCCAAAAGGCCTGTCCACAATCTCCAAACACAAGTCAGGAATGTGATGGAATACTCCCATCTTGCCTGGATGACTGTAGTCCCACAACACTCAAGAAGCTTCACACCATCCAGAACAAAGCAGCCCACTTGATTGGCACTGCATCCTCAAGCAGCCATCAATGAATCTCAGTAGCAGCAGTACATACTTTCCAAAAGTTGCACTGAAGAAATTCACTAAAGATCTTCAGACAGCACCTTCCAAAACCATGATCACTTCCATTGGAGAACAAGGGCAATAGATACATGGGGAGCACCACTTCAAATTTCCCTCCAAGCCACTCACCATCCTGATTTGGAAATAGATCACCACTCCTTCACTGTCATTGGGTCAAAATCCTGAAATTCTGTCCCTAATGTCATTGTGGGTCAACCCATAGCAGGTGGATTGCAGCAATTCAAGAAGAAAGCTCACCACCACCTTCTCAAAGGCAACTGGGGACGGGCAATAAATGCTGACCAGCCAGTGATGCCAACATCCAACAAAATGAATACATTATTAAAAAAAAGTTTTTTTTTCCCTGCTGTTATTAGACTCATGAATATAAGGGTATAAATGTATAGAATCACAGATGGGTAAGATGATGTGTGGTCAAATTGGTAACGGGGCAAATTGGTTGAGAGCAATAGAGTGGCAAGTGAAGAGGAAGTTGTATTGTAGATGTGTGGATGAACCAGTACTTGGGTAGTAGTCAGTTGTCTGGTGTGGAGGAGTTGGGTGCCTGTGAGGGTGACAAGGAACATTGGATTTATTGAGTGGAGAGGCAATGTCACATGTCCTGTAGCCCTGGAGTCTGCATAAGAAAGTGATTGGATTAGGTGCTTGGGGGATCAGTGTGGGTGGGTGAATGAGGGGATCAGTTGTATAGTTAAACAGAAGTTTGAGCAGGTTTTAATTCTTCTAACTTGTTCTGTATAACTACCAAGTTAAGTAAGTCACAATCCTCTAAAGTTTCCAACTCAGAATTGGAAACTTTTTTCGGAGGTGCCAGAAGCAGAGTAATTGCTGACTGAAGGTTTAAGCGTCCTGGGAAATTACATGGTTAGTGTATCTTTCAGGGTATGTCTGAACTATTTGGAGACCGGAAGATCTTGACCATTATATCGGATGCTAAATTTTATGCATGAGAACTTTTTTTACCTAAGTCGGTGAGGTTAAATTTTATAGTTCATATGGTTTTCAGTGTGTTAAAATAAATCTGAAAACCCTGATGGGATGTGCTATTCTTCAAGTCTGAATTCTAAAGAGTCATCTTTATTTGTGAAGTTTAGTACTATCTCTTCTAATTATTAAACTTCAATTTCTTGAACGAACAATAATTCATTTAAGTTAAGATATTATTTATTATAGTTAAATGCTGTCATACCTGGTGCATTAGAGTGTTTATGCACTTCTTCTGGTGCTGGTAGTTCTTCTGTCTCTTCACATTCAATTGCAATGTGACCTAATGAAGAGATAGTGGAAGAGATATCAATAAGCCTAACACTATTCCAAAGTGTGCACCATACATTTGCTTCATTTTCATTACTCTTTTGAAGAGTCACTGAATTGATCTCAAATTGCTTTCATGATAGACATTGCAAACATCTGAATATAGAAGTGAAAATAGTTGCTTGTTCGCTGAAGAAATAAAACAATTAAATAAATGGGTAATAATACTCTCATGTCTGTTACTCTATTCTTCTTTAAGATAGAATAAGATTTTGGATATTTACAAAGAAAACAGGTGAAGGTGCACAGAGTTTTGCACCACTAAATTCCATGCTTTTGGGTAATCAAACTGAAACATTTCACAGCCACATTTTTCTTTCAAATAAATTACAAACTCTGGAATTTACAGCTTTACAAGAATTGAAACATTGCATTGTGTGTCAATTAAACAGGAAGATCAATCTCTAACTAAAATATTTTAGAGAATGTTTGTGTTCTCGAAAAAGTGTTTCTTGAGTTAACAGTCTATTTACTTTTACAGGATTCTGGATAGGAGTAGAGACATTACAGAGAAGGGAAGTGGACATGGATAAGTATTGGAAAAGATTGAAATTCTGAAACAAGTCAGAAAACTCTTGACTTTCTTAATAATAATCCATGATTTTTGAATAACTTTTGAGCCATTTTTAGAAATTTCCAAATATTTTCCACACTTTCCAAGATCTGCATAAATCCTGGAATGCATTAATAAATTAACTATTTTCAAATATGCAGTATCTCCTTTCCAGATTATTATTTATTTAGGATATCTAGTTGGTCTGATGGGTCTGTTTCCATGCTGTATATTTTTATGACTCTATGATAACTAATCTCAGCTTTTACTGTTGCAAATGCACGGCGGTTTTCATGATTAATATATAGAATAAATAGAATACAACTATATCTCTTCCTCTCCTCCTACCTCACTGCACGTCCTTCTCCCCTACCAGAATGATTTCAATATCTGAGATCTGATTTTACCTCTCACTATCAAGAAGAACATCAGGTTGGAAGGCATTGGAACAACCAAATGTGCATGGGGAGCCAAATCCAGCAACTCCATTTCAATTTGTAACTTTATTTGTAACTTAAGATAACTCATACCATTAGTTTTATGAATGTTATTTTTACAATGCTGCAGGGCATGTCTCACATAGATTTAAAAAATGCAATGTTATCATCATAGTCCACGAAGTATCAGATATGTCTTTTTCCATTAGAAAGAGACAGTTTGTTATGTATAGCTTGAGGGTAACCACTCCACAAGTGTAGGGTAAGGCACAGAGACAGGCCTCAATGAACCAAAACAGCTGGTACAGATACTGAAGAAGGGCTCATGCCCGAAACGTCGATTCTCCTGCTCCTTGGATGCTGCCTGACCTGCTGCATTTTTCCAGCAACACATCTTCAGCTCTGATCTCCAGCATCTGCAGTCCTCACTTTCTCCCCGTACAGAGATTGAACCCATGTTGTTAGCTTTATTACTATACCATACTTGAATGCTCAGGACAACTAAACTAACTGCCCCATGAACTAAAACAATTGCACCAAAATTACCTTCTGTTTCTTTTTTACTGTGTTCCCATCTTTTCCGTTTATTTTTCTCCTTTCTTTTTAATACCGATTTTGAATCTTTCATCCAGGTCTGATAAATGAACTGTAAGAAAAAAGTTCATACCTCTTCAACAGACTTAAGATAACCCCATTTCGTGCATAACCATACAACATAGAAAAACAATGGACATTCAGAAACTCACCACAGCTCAAGCAGATTAAAACATGTATGATATTGGATTCAAAACACAAATGAAATGTACAGATAATTAGTTGGAACAGTCAGGCATTAGACTAGACTTTGTTGCATGTTTTGGATGTTAACAATTAACCATTGACCATAGTGCTGTACTAGTATACAAAAATCAGGCACTCTAATGACATCAATTTAAAATCCACTGTGATAGTTCTATTACTGGACATATTAAAATGGCTTGACCAAAAGGAAGTGCAATACAATATCCTTCACTGATTTGTGAGAATCTTACTTGCCTCTCAACTGGTGATAATTGTTCCAAGGAAAAATACTTATGGCAAATGCAATCTTTATCTTGTTAAGAATGATTACACGGCACAAAACCAACATTAGTTTCGAAATTTCATCCTAAGAAGTCACAGAATACAAAGAAATCTAATATATTATGGATCATCCAATGCGATTAGAATTTATCTTTGAAATTAGTATTGGAACATTCCAAATTGAATTTAATTTTTCCATATTGGCTTTGAGAGACTTGATGCTGATGCCCGTTGTTTAAATAAAAAAAAATTGATTAAAACTTCAAATATATTTTGGAAATTCAAACGAACTTTTGCAGCCAATTAGAGAGATTCCTATCAACATGTTCATTGATTACTGCCATTGTGGCTGACACACTCTGTAAAGGCTATCTCAATTGCCATTTATTGAAGTCTACTTCAAAAGCAGCAGTAGAGTAGTTCTGTATCACTTTGGCCAGGTTTTTATTTTGAAATACCAAATACAGCACTATGCAAGTATAAATTAACCAATCATTAAATAAGTGATAGAGGGAGAAGAAAAACACAGGATTTGTTTGCTACTTTCTAGCAATTGTTAGTTCATTAGAATCATAATTAGTGATTAGTTTAAATGATTTTTCAGTAGTATTAATTAATTTAGAATCAGCTGTAAGCATTTGTCTCTGTGGTGACTTTTAATGCCACATAAAAATCCCATCTATTCAGCAATGCAACAATTCTCTTTTTGTTATTGTTTTACACCCATAACAGATGGTGCCAGTAGTGGACAAACACATGCATGCAAAGCAAGAACAACAGAAGCATGAAAGAAAATCAGCATTGGCTTAAAGCAAGCATAAAAGAAAGCATACATATAATGTTGTGCAGAAGCAAAATGTTTCCGAGCTGTTTTCCAGCAGAACTGGTGTACAGAACAACCAACACAAAAATACACAAACTCAATTAGCATTTAGATATTCTCAATTTGAATCTTTCGATTTTAATCCATAATTTCAGTTTCCTTTGTTTTATCTGAATATTAATGTCAGCATCAACTCCAAACCACAAGATTCTGATTTGTGTATTTACAGCCCATAAAAAGCACGATCCTTGAATGTGAAAAGGAATTTAAATGTATTTACTTTAATTAATAATAGGCTGTTAATAACACAATCAGCATTGCATCACTGAACTGAGCCTCTAGCTTGTGGAAAAAATGACTTGAATGCATAAATCAACATATCTCAATAAGCAACAACTTCAGAAAATTCCTCAGATCAATTTTGTTTGTTTTAAATTTGTTAAATAGTTTCAGGTATCTGAAGTGTGTCAACTATCAAACTCTTTATTTAATTTGGAGCAATCCTAATGAAAGATAACTAAACATGCAACTAAAAGCTAGTTACAATAAGGCAGAATGGTTTTGGTATAAGAGGAAGGTACAGTACAACCCCACCAATTGGCAATCTCAGGAGATGGAAAGAGCCAGATTTTATATGTATTTTTAATGGAAACACAGATAGCAGTTGGTCATTTCATCAATGCTTCCAAACTCTACAGAAATTTTCAACTGCACTATAAACATTGCAGGAAAAGAATTCATTCAAAATACAATTAAACCAAATTTATCTAAGAGTTGTCAACTGGTTGGGATTTACTGTACTAAATGTGTTGGCATACTACACAATGAGGCATAAGCATTCCACACACTCATGAAACATCTGAGAAATACCTTTATAGCTCTGACTATCAACTGAAGTATTGTTTTTGGAAGTTTTAGAATAGACTTTGGCAAGGCTATAATGGCTGAAGCAAATTTCCGAACTGCTCTCTACAGAGAAGGATAAAGCAAGGCAACTGTTAGTAGAAAGGAGGTCCCTAAAACTTAAGTTTTTTGAAAACTAATTCAAGTCAATATTTTAAAGTTTTACATTCATTCAGAAGTTATTTATCTTTGAAATTTACATAAGTTAATTGAAATGACTTAAACCAATGTGATTTTCTACAAAAAGACCTAAAGGAAATTTGAGTTTCCAAATTAACTAGCTTAAAATAAAAGCTTGTATTTATGTAGCTTCTCACATTTGAAACAAATTTTGATTAAGAAGGAGATTAATGTATGGACAATGACATTGGGAAAAAAAAAGAGAGTTAAACAGAAAAACTATGTTTGGTGAATGGAAGGCATATATGAAAAATATTTTATACTAAGCTTCTTGCATTAGTTAATGAGACAGTGAGCGGTAAAATACAGCTGCTTTCAAAATGCATATGAACCCAATTTTAACCTATCTGCCTGGTGGGAATTAGGAAAACTTAGAACAATGCCTATTTTACACTTCACTTGATTTTGCTCTCCAGTGACATGCAAAAAATATATCCATCTCAAACTTGGTTATTTTTGCTGAGTGGGCCAGGTTAAGGTCAGGGTTATTGTAGCTGGATGACACTCACAAATGGGACAGTGTACACAAAGAGACATGAGGTGAGTCAAATTGTAGATCAATAAGGCATGGTGGTACGAAGTCATAAAAGGATTTCAAATAAAAGGCAAGTATTTTAAAATAAATATATTGTAAAGAAATCCTGAAGTCCTGAAAATCAGTCAAAGAAAAGCTCTTGACTGAGGGGCTGTGGAAGAATTTAAGCAAGACATATTAAGAAATAAGTGAGCTGTGTAGCATTTTGTACAAGGATCTCAGGAAGAGACACTAACTAATGAAATAGCATTAGGTAAATGTCTAAGTTGGCCGGAGAGAAATTAATTATAATGAGACAGAGGGTGGTGGCGGTGGAGGGTTGTTTTCCACAGGCTGGATGCCTGTGACCACTGGAGTGCTGCAAGAATCGATGCTGGGTCCACAACTTTTCGTCATTTATATAAATGATTTGGATGTGAGCATAAAAGTATAGTTAGTAAGTTTACAGATGACACCAAAATTGGAGGTGTAGTGTACAGTGAAGAAGGTTACCTCAGATTACAACAGGATCTTGATTAGAAGGGCCAACGGGCGGAGAAGTGGCAGATGGTGTTTAATTTAGATAAATGCTACATTTTGGGAAAGCAAATCTTAGCAGGACTTACACACACTTAATGGTAAGGTCTTGGGGAGTGTTGCTGAATAAAACGACCTTGGAGTGCACGTTTATAAGTCCTTGAAAGTAGAGTCGCAGGTAGATAGGATAGTGAAGAAGGCGTTTGGTATGCTTTCTTTTATTGGTCAAAATACTGAGTACAGGAGTTGGGAGGTCATGTTGCTGCTGTACAGGACATTGGTTAGGCCACTGTTGGAATATTGTGTGCAATTCTAGTCTCCTTCCTATCAGAAAGATGTTGTGAAACTTGAAAGGGTTCAGAAAAGATTTACAAGGATGTTGCCAGGGATGGAGGATTTAAGTCCTGAGGAGAGGTCGAATAAGCCACGGCTATTTTCCCTGGAGCGTCGGAGGCTGTGGGGTGACCTTATAGAGGTTTACAAAATCATGAGGGGCATGGATAGGATAAATAGACAATGTCTTTTCCCTGGGGTTGGGGAGTCCAGAACTAGAGAGCATAGGTTTAGGGTGGGAGGGGAAAGATATAAAAGATACCTAAGGGGCAACTTTTTTGTACATTTATGGAATGAACTACCAGAGAAAGTGGCGGAGGCTGGTGCAATTGCAACATTTAAAAGGCATCTGGATGGGTATATGAATAAGCAGGGTTTGGAGGGATATTGGCCGGGTGCTGGCAGGTGGGACTAAATTGGGTTGGAATACCTGGTCAGCATGGACAAGTTGTATCGAAGGGTCTGTTTCTGTGTTGTACATCTCTATGACTCTATGACTATGACTCTATAATCACGCTCAATGGACAAGGAAGTTTAAAGTGAAAATAGGGTGAGACTTCACTGGAGGTTTGAACATCTACAAAGTTGTTCTTGATGGTGGAATGGTTGAATCTTTACTTGTGGTATTTCTAGTAAATTGTTTCAACTAGTTCATGTATAGCGTAAAATAGCTCTTTCCTTTCTTTTGCATATCAAAATCCTTGGTGTTCTTTTCTTAAAAGTACATTGGCAGTCTTTTTTGGATATATTTAGAGATGACAACATTCTGTCATGATATCTGGATTGTTTGAGTTCCAATTATTGATAACGTTCTCTTCTTGCACTACAGATCTTGGCAAATGTTAAGGGTTGAGGCGATACTCAGCATTTGCTTAAGAAGTCTTTCTCGGTCTTTTATCTGTATTGGTACCTTTTAAGAAATACAGGTTCTATGGTGGATGGCCAATAGAGGGGTCAGGTTAATTAGTGCTTCAGGGGTTATATATTGGTGGTAATTGTTGGTTCAGTGTCTCCCGGCAGGCAAGGGGGAGGCAGTTGCACTCAGAAGAAGCAGTGGTCACAAAACAGATAGTCTCAATTTTGGACTCTAATATTTCAATAGTGATGTGGTTTCTTAAGATTATTGTTGGACTTTAGTAGTTACAACAGTTTCAAAAATTGATAGCAATTAACGAACTGAATATTAATAAAACACTTTCTGAAATATGTGATGTTATGTTGTATGTCAATTTAAAACCAAGTAAACAATGACAAAGATGTAAGCACCCAAATGTAATTATTTAATTTTAAATTCTATTTAAATAAAATGTTTGTCTGTTTACAAATAGTCTTAAATGTGCTCTATATTTTTCTGTTTTGATGTTCACAAATATTTTAGCAACAATTACACCCCTGAATGCAGACCTTTAATTAACAAAAATGAAGAGTGGCCAAATTTCAAGAAAACATGGTAAGGACAATAACTTGAGGATAACCTCAGACAAAAATGCCAGCCTCAGATCATCAGCAATAATCAGTTTCTACATTGTAGGAAAAGTTCACATGTCATTTAATTTATCAAATCCACAGAGATCTCAATGATTTGTATAAACGCTTGTTCACGTAACCTTAAACATTGGCAAACAGAAACAAAAAAAGTTACCAGAATGTTACAGTAATTATGCATGACAAAGCATGAAGAATAAAATCAATAAGTAAAAATATATAGCAATATAACTTAATGCATTTGCAGATTCTTGACAAAATCCTGCTTTATATCTGATGCATCTCTGCAGTGATTTATGTCAAATTATTTCAGTTGTTCAAGCCAATTCAAAAGCATTGCCACAAACATGATGTAAGCAATTATTATATTTCTTCTTCATATATTATGATCATGAAAATAGAGTTTGAGTTGAAACTTTATTTTTCATGTTTTGATGTGGGAAGAAGACATTCTTACATCTCAGTCAATCTGCGAAACTGGTGCAGTAAAAGGCAAACAGTTATCATGAGCAAATGGCATTTCTAATTCAAGGATAGAAAAGAACAGAATATGCACTTGTACATTACTACAGACCTTCTAACAGCTCTTTGCATAAGCGTCACATACATTTTCAGTTAAATATATGGAAATTTAAAAATGGCTGGCAAATAACTAATCTATATTTAATAGTTAAGTACCAGTAAAATGATTTGATTATATATAACAGGAATGCATAAATCATGTACAAAGCATTTCTCTTTTCAATTCGGATCTGTTATCAAACAGTCCTGCACTCTGGACAGATAAGGCTACTATAAAAAGTCATAGGCAAAAATCCCATCTACAGCTACATATACTGACATAACGAACCATTTCCATCTGCTCATGAGATCTCTAGCATCACAGGTGCCCATCTTCAATCAACTTAACTTATTCAAAATTATAGTAAGAAGTGGTTGAACACAATGAATGTGACAGTGTTAAGTCCCAGCAACATCCCATTGTGATACTGAAGACTTGTGCTCCAGAACCAGTATCCCTAGCCAAAGAATTCCAGTATAGTCATAAAAATCAGCGTATCTATCCAACAATATGGAAATATTGTTGACGTGTATCTTGTCTTTAAAATGCTAAACAAATCAAATCCAGTTAATGCTATGGCGTTAGTTTATTCTCAAGTCTCAGCAAGTTGCTGGAAGATGTCATCAACAATGCTATCAAGTAACACTTACGCAGTAATGAAACTCAGTTCGTCTAAAAGTGAGGGTCCCAGGAGCATTCAGCTTCAAACCTCAATACAATATGACTTTGATCCAAACATCCACAAAAGAGTTGAATTCAAGAGGTGAGATGAGAGTGTATGTTCTTGATATCAGGCAGCATTTCTAAGTGTGGCATAATAATTCTCAACATAACTGAAATCAACCAGAATCAAGGGAAAAGTTCTCCATTTGTTGAACTCATAGTTGGCGCAAAGGAAAATAATTGTTTTTGTTGTTGCAAGGCCAAGAATCTCAGCCTTATCAGATTGCTTCAGGAGTTCCTTGGGGTGGTGCCCTAGAAATAACTATCTTTAATAAATTAATCAGTGACCTTTCCTCCACAATAAGATTAGAAGTGGAGATCATCATTGATGATTGTACAATATTCATTATCACTCACAACTCCTCAGGTACTGTAATAGTTTGTGGCTGCATGCAGCAACACCTCGTTAACATTCAAGTTTGGATTAATAAACTTCAAAAGAGAATCTAACCTTCTCAACAGTTAAAAATCTTCAACAGTTCAAACTGGCTGGAGATGCCTTCTGGAGCAACCATATAAATGCAGTAAATACAGCAACAGCTTAGGATCTTGAAATTCTTTGCAGTGTAACTTACCTTTTAAACTCCCAAAGTTTATCTATCATCTACAGTGGGTAAATCAGACGAATGAAGTGAATACTCTCCCCTTGTTTGAATCAGTACAGCTCGAATAAGCTAAACTCCATCCAAGATAGAGCAGTCTGCTTGATCAGCACACCAGCCATTACCTTAAACACTGACTCCCTCCACAATCAACACATACTGGCATCAGTGTATATCATCCACAAGGTGGACTGCAGGAATTTGCTAAAGGTCTTTTGGTACCACCTTACAATGGCATTCGAGTTAATATCTGGGAATTTCATTTCTAACAGTATGATAGGCTTACCACATGCATTGCAGCTGTTCAGGAAAACTGATATTCTCCTGATTCCCTTCTCATAGACAATGAGGAATGCAGAATAAATACTGTTCTTGCCAGTCACATTGGCATGCCATAAATAAACATAAAAATATTGAATTGTATAATTATAAAATAATTTCTCACAATTCTTGGAAATAAACCACTGATCAGTGAAGATTTGAAAGTCAAGAAATGTCAATATTTAGATGTAATGCTTAACACTTCCAGTCAAAAAGTCAAGGTATCAGGTTCCAAGCATTAATCTAAATTGTAATTGCTGAATTAACCTTTGTATTTGCAGCTTTTATTTCTGTGAACTGTCAGAATATTTTAGATCTTATTTACTGTACTGAATCTATTAGGTATATACTAGGATTAAATGCTTTTCAAATTTAGTTCTACAAATGTTACTATTTGATAAAACATAACAGGATTCCAGACTATTACCTGAAAACCTGACTTTTTGGGTTGTTCTTCTTCATCTTCTTTTACTTCTTCTTCATTTTCCTCCTCACTGTCTGTCTCAAAGAGATAGTAATCTCCACTTCGTACCACTAAGCAGGAGAAGATAACATTACTAGCACAATGAAAGGTGAAATAATTCAATTTTATGGACTTCTGAGCATATGGTTAGTTATTTTTATGTATTGCTCAAAATCTCTTGATTCCGTTTTAACAAATTGGCACTAGTAAAACAAATGACAAATTATAAGTTAAACCATGTCAATAATGTGGTAGAGAGCAGAGTGTAAAGAATGTGCAGCACTAAGCTACTCAAATAGTTACCTGAAAGTCAACATCCAACTAAAGAGAATGCACAAGAAAATCAAGAAGAGGAGGTAGCCAGGAAAACAAAGTGTAATGAGGATTTAGTAGCAGAATGTAGAACATCAAAAAGGACTGCTATGGTTGAAAAAAGTGAAGAAAGGCGGAGAAACAGAGAATAAATATTGCAAAGACTGGCAAGATTTCTGTACAAGTATTGCGAATAAGAAAGTAAGCAATTGAAGCTGAGGCTTAATTGAAGTTTTGTCTAAAATAGTTGGTATGTGTTAATTGGAAGAAACATAATTCATTTTATATTTCTGCAGATTTAAATAATCCATGCAGAAATATGCATTTCAATAAAATTCAAATAATATAAACTATGTCTAACAGAATGCAAAGTGATATGTAATTATCTTCTCCTGTAAATTTTAAATGTTCAGATTTACAATTAACTGGTTGTAACCATATAAACAAAGAAAACCTGGGTTATATACCAAATGATTTCAAAAAAGTCAATATGAACATGGCACTCCTTTTCAGTCATTATCAATTTATTGTAAAGGTATGCATTAATTACAAGTGAACTACATTACACAAATCCTTTTGAAGTTTCCATGGTTTATAACCCCTTACCAAAGAAAATTAAATAATTAAAATAAATTGTCATTAACTTCATAAGTTTTTTCTATCTATTTATATTTTTAACTTTGTTTTCACTGTTCTCTAAACAGCAATATGCTTAATCGGAAAGACATTATGTTGATAGAGTGAAGGAGTTGAAGACAAACTAAAATAAGAGATTTGCTCTCCTATGCACAAGGTTCTACTGAGTAACAGCAATAAAGGACAGATTGCTACTGTACAGATTGAAGGTTCTCCCAACACGATACTGCTACATATTTCTTTTGGGATTGTCTGCTCCCAGCTGTCAAAGAGGTCCTGAGGGATGCATCCAACAGGAATCTCTATTGATGAGCAATAAAGCCAGGAAAAGAGAGGACATGTCTTTTTTTAATGATACCAACTATCATATGCTAAGCTTAAAGATCCAATCTTTTAATATGATTGAGTGGACAAATGAATGAGTTATTGCATGAATAGATATGGATGAACGAGTGAACAGTTGGCTGGGGAGGTGAGTGAGAGGATTGATGAGTGATTCAGTAGGTGAATGAGTTGGTAGTGGGCAAGTGGATGGGTGAGTAGGTAGGTTAAGTAAATGATTTTTAGACAATGTGAATAGGCAAGTGAGTGGGTTCGGTTACTCAGGTTGGGTCAAAGGATAATTATGTGTTGTCACAAACTCAGGTAGATCACTGCAGTCAGGTAGGGTCAACTGAGTGTTGTTGTGACGGTAATCAAGTCAGAGGGATGCTCAGATGATTAGATTAAGTTTGTCATGTGATCGAAATATAGTAAAAAGTGCAGTTGTGCAACTTGGGGAAGGGGTAGTTGGGTGTTTTGAGGTAATGGATGATTGGTGAGGGAGGATGGTGTCAGTTGTAGAGGGAGGATGGTGTCAGGTGTGAGAGCAAATTTTAATCTGTTCAATGTTTCCTGAGTAAATATTCTGTTAAATACTGAGGATCTTTCCCAAGTCTCCAATTCTAGCTCACAGTCAGAGACATTCACAAAGAATCCTGGGAGGAAGGAAATGGACTGTTCAAAATTTAAATTATCTAGGCAATTCCCATCTAGGTCCATGTGTTAGGATTTCAATCATGCTTCCAATCATGCTTCCACTCTCAGACAGTAAGGGGACAAAAAATTTGGCCCACTACTAACACAATTATAAAGAAAGTTTTGTAGCTTTACCAAAACTTTTAACCATATTGGATACAATTTATTTCCTTCATGAACAGTTCAGTAACTTTTCCAAAGAAATACTTTTAAAGAGGTTAAATCGAATCAGAAACGAAACAGAAACTGCTGGAAAAACTGAGCAGGTCTGACAGCATCTGTGGAGAGAAATCAGAATAAACGGTTAGGGTCGAATGACCCTTCTTCAGTTCTGACCCGAAACATTAACTCTGATTTCTTTCCACAGATGCTGGCAGACCTGCTGAGTTTTTCCAGCAATTTGTTTTTGTTTATGATTTATAGCATCTGCAGTTCTTTGAGTTTTTAAATAGAATCAATTTAACTAAAACAATAAATAGATGGAAAAAAATGAACCAGATGTCAAAATTAATGACAATTTTATGTGAAAATGAAGCTATCATAAAAATTTCCTAAGGGAACCACACACTCTTAATGAAAATTCACAGCATCCCGGAACTGACCTTAGCCTCCGAAATAACCAATTGGTTTGGTGTCACACATTTAACAGATACCTAATTTCCTTGAATAGATCATGATTTCATTACTTTCATGCCTCATTTTAAAACAGAGTCATAAAGGTAAAGACCAACCCAAATATATAAATAATGGAGCAACAGGCTGTTTGACTAAGACAAACAGCTGCAAGTAACGATTTCTTGCGGTCTGGCAGAATGTTGTATTTCCTGGATATATTAAAATATTGAAAATAATAATAATTAACAGACGGTTCTACAGATCAGAAAATAACATCAGTCCAACAAAAAATGTTTTTCCGTAATCAGCCACTGATTTTCATCTTCCACATTGTGTTCATAACACATAATTAGATGGCACAAAGGTAGCTCACACATTGCTTTCATCTAATCATTTACACATGTAGTTTATTTGTCTTAAACTGAAGTAGGATGCCACATATGCTTAGCTAATTTGAATTGAAGTAATTCAAAAAGTCCTTATTCGCTACATTATTTAAATTGTTTTATTTCAACCACTGGATAATTCAAAATTTGGCACTCAAAGGTGTTGATGGTTCTCAGTTATTTGAACTACAGTGCAATGCAAAATGGTTAGATGATGATATTTAATTTACTGTAGCTTCACAGTTAATTCTGCATTCAACATGGATCCCTACAGTTGTGGTGAGTTAATGCAGAATGACCCACGTGCATAACAAATCAGCACACAGCTATCCTTGTTTGAAACTGAGCATAAAGCCCATCAAAATAACAACAGTGGGCTAAAATAAATTCATGCTTTAAATTAAGCTAGGATAGACAAGTTTTTGAAAGAAAATACTTTTTATTTGTTAACTTTTATTTCAAAAACAAAACCAAAACAATTGTCTATTCAAGGAAATTGGTACATGATTAGCACACATAACAACAGATGATTGAGGCAAACCTACTAGAAGCATGGTCAACCCAGGGCCGCCACCACTGCTTTTTTTTGCCCTTGGCTTTGTCTTTCTCTGGTTCTCCTAAAATAAAATAGGTCCAAATATTAATTACGTAAAACAAAAACAAAATAATCAGGTGGGCAAGTCAGTGGAATTTTAACCTATGAGGATTACAATGGAGTAACAGGTTAATGAGAATTTTATGCAAGAAACAAACAATACTTCACTTTTACATGGTATCTTATTTTAATCATTATATTTTCTCTCATGAAATTATTTCCTTAACATGCAAATTATTTCCCATGCTAAGTAAGATTTCCCACCAACTTCTCAACACCATCCTTAACTCTGAAAATTACTGAAGAGATCACCCCTTGATTTTTTATTTGGGTATATATATCTGACAGACAAATAAAAACTCATCACTATGCTTAAAATTTCCAATCCAAGAAACTACTGAAAAATATTTGAAAGTATAATTTTTAAGTGAAGTGCAGAGACAAATCCAGAGGTGGGCATGCTGGCATTTTCAACAATTGGCCAGCATACAGGTAATCAATGAACCCATCAATTGAGACAGTTCATTACACACCACACACATTATATCTAAAATTTTTCAGATGGCATACAGGCTGCCACTAAGGCCACAGCTTGTTGAATGGATAGAGACAGCCTTAAAACAGCAGTTTACTATTGTCATTTTTAGGCCAAAATCAACTGAAAAGGATCTCACTTAGCCCTGAATCTTCTGAGAAAGATACACAATAGGAGCTTCACAAAAATACCCATTGATCTGGCAGCTAGGAGTTGCCCAAGAATAATGAATGTTTTTATTCTTCTGTCCATAACAAATGAACTGAGGTAAATGAACCAGTGACACACCCATTTGCAACTCTTCCTTTTCAATTAAAATAATAAACTCAGTCAGAGAGAGACAGAAAGTACAATGGCAGGGACAGCTACGTCAACTCCACCGGTGGATGGAAAAAGTGAGGACTGCATATGTCCATGATCAGAGTCAAAAAGTATGGTGCTGGAAAAACACAGCACAGGAATTCCTGATGAAGACCTTATGTTCGAAATGTCGACTCTCCGCTCCTCAGATGCTGCCTGACTGGCTGTGTTTTTCCAGCACAACATTCCACTGGTGGATGCACTGTTAGCTCAATTACCAACTTTTGTGCATATTACCTGGTGAATTCTATGAACTGCTACAAAAAGATGTACCCATGTTTTACTGTGTCATAACATAATAAAGTTCATGCATGGTTTAGTGATCTTCCTAATACACTTGTTGTCTGATCTGACTTGCAAATTGTATACTTTCTGACAGAGATAGGATCATAGCTAGAGGCATGGGCTCTCTGCTGCAGTAATTTTAAACTGTAAATAAGCAACACAGCACACATATTACATTTTCGTATACTTCAAATGTATTAACAGTCTTCCATTAAATAGGCAAAACTCAATAGTTCTGGCAGCATATGTGATGAAGAGTCACTAGACTCGAAATGTTAACTTTGCTTTATTTCCATAGATGCTGCCAGACACACTGAGTTTTGCCAGCAATTTCTGTTTTATTACTGATCTCCAACATGTGCAGTTTCTTGTTTTATTCCAAAAAAAGTGAGATTTTCTATGCTATTACAGTGTGAATTTTATCGTTCTTTTGTTGCACTCCAGATCAATGCCAAAATTATTGATTTTGTCAACTGGTTTTTGTAAAACCTTTTAATAAAAGTCTGTTTATTTTACTGAAAGAGAAAGAAGGTATCACTAAATTCACCAGTGCTAATTGTCGAATTTGATATTAGTTCAACTAATTTCACCTCCAGACAAATGCGAATCCAAGCAACTTCCTAAATTTTAACTGTGCTAATATTAGCCTAGCAATTATTGTTAGCAATTAATGTGAGATTCACCAACGTCATTGTTGTGGAGTTAAAGGTGGGTACTGTACCTTTAAGAGAGAGGGGAAATTGAAAGGCTGGCAAGCACCTGTCATGTGACTGACTGCAGGCAAAAAGTGCACTGGACAATTTGAAGATGCAACATTTGAGTTGTAACTCAGATAATGAGTTGTTTTCACAACCATTCAAATTCAACCAATCAGTTTAAATTACTAAAACCCAATCAAATTTGAATTTTACTGTTTTGACAACATCAAACCAATGAGATGATCTAATGTTTCAGGATATAAAAAGCAGGCATTTTGAACAGTTAGCCAGAGACAAAGAACACGGTGGCATAGTGGTTAGCACTGCTGCCTCACAGCGCCTGAGACCCAGGTTCAATTCCCGACTGTGTGGATTTTGCACGTTCTCCCCGTGTCTGCGTGGGTTTCCTCCGGGTGCTCTGGTTTCCTCCCACAGTCTAAAGATGTGCGGGTCAGGTGAATTGGCCATGCTAAATTGCCCGCAGTGTTAGATAGGGGTAAAAATATAGGGGTATGGGTGGGTTGCGCTTCGGCGGGTCGGTGTGGACTTGTTGGGCCGAAAGGCCTGTTTCCACACTGTAAGTCTAATCTAAAAAAAAACACCTACTGCTATCAATAGGCTGCCTGTAGACCCTTTCTCTAAAAGGTATCTTCTTCATATGAAACATTTTTGCCACAGAAGACAAAGATCACCCAAAGGAAATCTGCAGTCAGAGGATGTTTGACACCTGAAGATATCAAATGGTTTTGAAGATTGATTTGCTGTACATTTTATAGGGGTTTTATTGGATCAGTATGTTGGTATTGAGTGGGAGGTAGATAACAAATTTTAACAGAAAGGAGCTGACAGTTGTAGGTAGTTGTTGTGTTAGGTTCTCTTTTGGAGTTAAAGAATAAATTGTTAAACTTTTTCTTTAAATAGTGGAATTTGGGTAGCTCTCTGTCACTCATACTTAAACAGATTATGAGGCGAGGTGAGCTTTTCTGTGTGTTTGGTTTAAATTAGCAGAAGGGTTTATCCTGTGTTGTAATAGTTTGGAGTATCACTAAATTCACCAGCGTTAATTAACTAATTTGACAATTAACTAATTTCAACTAATTTCACCTCCAGACAAATGTGAATTCAAGCAACTTATTAAAATATTGACTGTTAATATTAGCCTAGCAATTATTGTTGGCAATTAATGAGACATTCCCGAACATCATATTTTAACAGATACAATACACACTTAAAATAAACAGCTAAACACTGCATTAACTTAGTGGGCAGAGGAATGCTTTACAAATTTGTTAAACATTTGTCAACCAGTAGCATCACCAGTATTTCCTACGCTTTGGCTACCAAGATAGCGTGTAGTGACAAGAGCAAATTAATGAAAATTGAAAACAAGCAATCAAGAAGTAATTCTAAAATAAAGTTTTAAACTGGATGCACACTTGTTAATGACAATAAAACTTGTGAATTGCACTCCAGTTGTTTGCTGATATTTTTCCCTTTTTCCCAGTTCTCACATTGGGTTTCGCTTTTTATTCATTCACGGAATATGGGATTCATTTTCTGGGCCAGTAATTATTTAATTTGTTTAATATCTATGAGGCTTGAATTTAACTCTTAACAGTATGAGTTTTGAGTGAGTTTTAATGTTTCCCAGGATTCAAAGGTGGTTATAGTCTACCTCAGCAAAGTAGCTATTCATTTGGAATCCTTAGTGAGAGTGGCAGCAGGTTATTCATTATTAGAGTTTAAAGAAAGAAGTTCAAACCTTACTCTCTTCTGTCATCAAGACATATTTTCAGCAAAGGTTATTGATCAGGGAGGAAAAAGTGAGGTCTGCAGATGCTGGAGATCAGAGCTGAAAATGTGTTGCTGGTTAAAGCGCAGCAGGTCAGGCAGCATCCAAGGAACAGGAAATTCCTGATGAAGGGCTTATACCCGAAACGTCGAATTTCCTGTTCCTTGGATGCTGCCTGACCAGCTGCGCTTTAACCAGCAACACATTTTCAGTTATTGATCAGGGAGATAATTTTAATCTAACTTGCCTACTGGAAATCTGACAGGATCAGGTGCAACATTGTTTATATCCTAGCCAAAATTACTCTCCACTGCACAGATTATAACGATTCTCCAGTGGAATGTCAAGCCAGTATTTTTCTACCTTATATCAAATGTCTTGATTTGTTCCTTAGACTAAAATTTAATTAAAACTCAAAACAGAAAAAAAATGCCTTACGTATGATACCCATTTGTTAGGAGGATATGCCACCAATTGTCAGGTGAGATTATAAGGTATGGTTATGAATTATTCTCACTATAAAATTGCTATTAATTGGTTGTAACAAATTATTATAATATTATCTACCGAATCATTTATCAAAGCACCTCTGCTAGAATTTTACATAAAATCATTGCACACCAAGTGAAGTGTATTGCACACTTTCAGATCATACAACAGTACTAACTTTATTCCTTTTAGTCTTCTGACTCAGTGGTTTTTGATTAAATTAGAGCTTTTCATTGTCCTCAGCTACCTAGGCCTACATGTGCTTTTTGGCTTCACAAATAATTACTATTGAACATTGTCTTTGATAAAATTTAATGAAATACTCCTTGATGTTGATGATTAGGTAAGAAATATATTGCTATGAAGACAATGGACTAAATAATTATTTGAAATTACTGAGAAGAAAATCTCTTTGCTTCCTTTATGGCAGGATAGGTTGCTTGCTTCTCCAGATCAGAAAATATGTACTGTGTTGAAAATAAAATTCAACTTGGAAAGAATATTATGAAAATTACTCACTTTTTACTAATAGTTGAACTGAATTGCGCAAATGTAATGTTTCTTTGTGAATTTGTGAATACAAAGCCTATGATATTAATACTGGGAAATGAAATTTCTATTTGGGGTGGCCAGTGTCAACTTCTAGTATTTTCACATAAATGGAAGATTCAGGATAGACTCCTAACAACATTTCTCTTCTGATAGGATGTCCATTTGAACTTGGGAAGATTTCGTGTACTCATACTGCAGAATGAATGTGCTCACTTTTTAAAAATTTTTGGTTCAAACTTTTTAAAAACTCAACCTCCTTGCATGATTGGACAGAGGTCACAAAGGATCAATCAGTAATACAAAAAAAATTTGCAGGTAATTAGCAAGCTGAGTTCTTCTCTTCACATATATACAGAAGCTTTCACAATCAGTTTGTATCTTCCCTACAAGCTTACTCACATTCTGTATTTCCACCCTTTTAATCTCTCCCTTTATCCTCCTTTGATGAAATTTAAACTGTTTCTAATCCTCAGTCTGCTGCTTTTTTTTGGCCAATTTATGTGTATCTAACCCTAACTTCCACCATAGTTGGGCCACCTTTCCCATGTTATTTTTGTGCCAGGGAAAAAGTGTTTCCACTTTAGATTTTAATTAATCAAAGTGTAGATTGTTATGCTTCTATCAGTTCCATTGGCAGCAATGTTCCTCCAAGACCCCACTAAAATAATCTTATTTATTGCTACCTACCTCTGACTTCCATGATCCCAACCCTCTGCCACTCCAGATATGCTTTTAGTTTGATAGTGATTGGGAAAGTTAGAAGTACCAGCCCTAACAGTGCACAGCTGGTGAACCGCAGCATGACAAACAGATATCCTATTGCAGCCGGCTGGCCAAATGGAAGTAGCCTAGCCTACTGTGGCTGCATTTTTTCTGTGGATACAGGTGACCAGCCAGTGTGCTCCTCTGGTTGGTTGTCCTAGGTCATAATCAACAAATGGGAGTAAATTAGAATGCTGCATCAGGAACTTACACTCAAATTAAATTAGTACAGATGAAAATTCAATTTTTCTATGTATAATTGTTAATTATTGGTGGGTTTAAATTCTATAACTAATTTTTGAAATATTAAGGGGATGACCATAATGTTTATCCATGACAATCATGACTTGTGATATAACATAAATAACATTGGTCAATAATGGAATCAATAAGCATGCAAAATGTGTTTTGTCTTATGGCTTGACATTGCCAATGTTGAAATACCTTCATCGTCATCATCATCATCATCTTCCTGCTTCACCTGAGGACCCTGTGCATCAACTGACTGAGTCAAACTGAGCATTCTCTCTTTGCCTTTTTTATATTTTTGTTGTCTTGTTTTGATACGATCCATCCTATTCAAAATAAAGAAAAATATACACATACAACCAATCAACAAATTCACAAATCAATGATATTAATCTTGCCATACTCAAGTAAGTTCAGAATAGTGACATGGAAAGGTGTATTCATAAAAATAATTAATTAAAATGTGGTCCTACTGTCTTTTAAGTTGATCCATTGATTTCTTTTCCTCTTCAAGTCTAGCTTTCACAGCTTTTACTATTGTAGCTTGAAACAGCTCTGCACCTCTAAAATAAGACATAAAATAAGCACCGTAGCAATCCATATTTAAACAAAGATGATAACTAAACCAAATAATTGAAAGAAAATAACTTAACAGATGCAAAAAAACAGCATTAACTTAATAATGAATGGCAATAAAAATTTACTTTTTAGGAAAATAACTGAGATGAAATGTATTATAATATGGCCATTTTAGTCATAGTATTAACTAAATGCTAATTCTATAAATGGTTCATGTCTCATGATTTTATATGGTTATATGAATATTTATTCTTTTTTAACCTACCTTGATGCGAGAATTTGAGCAGATTTTATGTCTGCTACTACATGCAAGAAGTAATAACTCATGAAAACCCTCCTTTGTAGCAACAGAAAAGAAAAGCATATACTGTCCCATATAATGCCCGCTTCATCCTTAGGCAATGGACATTTTGTGAGGTTCTCAGCAGGGGCTAGAAAAGAGGATATTATTTCAACAAGGCAATAAATCAAAATATAATTGTAGAAATAATCAATTTTCTATTTCTTATGCTAAATTTTATACATTTTTGAAGTTTTCTAAATGCATCATTATTTTTAGTGAAATGTTAACATTCAGGCACATGTGGCCACTTTGCATATTTAAGCAAGGCTAAAACCTTCCCTTTTTATTGATCTGGAGGACAACCAAACCAAGAATTAAAATTCTTTCCAATTTTGGACTTACCAAATTTATAACGTCCAAGTATAGCCTGGCATGAATGTACAACAGATCTCATTATATCATGATAAGCACCAATCCACTATGCCAAATTTAGCTTCAATTTCAAATGAGCATGAACAAAAGTAAATTGGACATTAAAAAAAATTATCATTGAGGCTGATGAATATGTAAAATGTGATCACAAATTGTGGTGATTCTAAGAAACCTGGTTTATCATAGAAGAACTCAGAAAATTTTTCATTTGCAATTCAGACTCAGAGTATTAGATTTAGCAATGCAGTAAGGTTAGTTTATTAGCAGTGGATCAATGATATGCCAATGCATAAAATTAATTACTATCCACTTGCTAATCCTGTACTGTATAAGCAATGTCAATTTGATTAATTTTGGAGGTTAATTTACATAATTCTACATGCAGATATAAAGATTATGAAACTCTTTTACACTTTGCAGAGAATGCAACTCTAAGTTTCATCTTGAGATGTGTGTGAGTCCTAAGTTCTGATTTCATCACAGGGTCCAGCTACTGGGCCCAGCATTCACTGTCGGACACAAGCTGTCCGCCTATAGAGATCCTTGGCCCAGGAGGCCATTAGGCAGGGGATTTAGCTGGCCACTTCAGCTCTATTTGGGACACAAAGTGATGCCCTTGACAGACTTGAGGTAGAGCTTGAAGCTTGGAATACAGGTTGGAGAAGAATGGGCAGAGATGGAAGCCACAAGAATAGGAGAGAAAGGAATAGCAAGAAGCAGAATCCCAGGCATGTAAGTTACAGTGTGAAAGAGACACAGCCACAGCCATGAATAGTCCAAAGTAAAGACTTTGACATTGGCTATAGAACCAGGAAGAGAAACTGGGGCAGGTATACTGCAAGAGCAAAGAGTCCAAGATGCCACAAGGAGAAGGTTCTCTTTTTGTCTAGGAGGCAAATCTGGTTCATATGATCAACAGAAATTAGTAATAGGAGCTCCATCAACCGTACTCTGCAGATTGGAATTTAAGCTCTTGACAGAATGCTGGCTATCCAATGAGTGCACAATACAAGTAGTTTCTCTGCTTTAAGCTTTTCCACTGAAGTGTATGAAGGTTTAATGGCACTATACTAAAGGATCCCAATCTCATTATTTTTGTGTTGTGCGAGTGCTTGACTCTCTAATGTAAATGAGAAGACATCCTTCATTGTAAACATTTATCTTAATTTGTGGTACTAATTTGCCACCTCAAATATTTTGGAGAATGTATTTCTTTGGTGTAAATATTTTTGTACAATAAAAAACAAAATGTATTACTTACGCTGGTCATAGCCCTTAACAGTACAAACGAGACCAAATGTTTGGATTAACCAACAGCTTTTCAAAATTAAAGAATTGATGTAGGCACATGCTCCTATCTGGAATAGAAATAAATATTTAAGTACACATTTTTAATGTGCTTTGGTGCTCACAGCACATAAAGATGAAATGGTTTCAATTCTTTAAATATATTATCAGTCAACAACAAACCTCTACACATATGATTTGTCTACATAACACATTGTTTAATTTCTGTGCATTGCATTTTTGGTAACCCTCTTCAGCCATTGAGACAATTAATTCTCATGAAATACAATTTCAAGATTTAGTTTTCTATTCATAAGTATTCTGGAACAGGAATATGGACCTCAGAGAGAACTCAAGGATTCCAATCAAGAGAATGGTCTGGGCTGTATTAAATATAACTCACTGAAAGAAGAATTGATAGTGAAAAACTGACCATTGATAGACCTCAATGACGGGAGCATACAATCCTTGTAACTTATGCACAGCAATCCAATGGTGCAATAAACAGGTCACACTCAAACTGATTGTTCAGCACTGGTGAGCATGTTAAGCTGCCTGGCTTTCTGTCTGTGCTAATAAGGCAAGATAGAAATGCCGTACACTTATAAGTTCTGTACGAAGAACATTGCGAAAGCAATACAGAGATGTTGTGAGTATCCAAGTAAGTCATGTGAATGAGAGCTAAGAAAGCAAGCTAAGAAGCCTAAGAGACACATCCAAATAGATATGTGAGACAGGTATATATAACTAGGGGTGCAGATAGGTCTGTTATATAATTAGTGTGGAGAGGGTTCAATTGAAAAATCAAAAACAAGAGAGCATTATTGTAACTTTGTGAAGAGGTGAACGACAATCAAATGTGACAGAAAAGGGGAGAAAATATACACAGAAGAGTGCAACAGAGATTAGAACAAGAGTAAGTAATAACATTAACAAGTCAAGCTTAAGGTTCTTTCTTGAAATGCATATAGCATTTGTGACAAGATAGGTAAGCTGATGGCATAAATAGAAATAAATGACTATGTCTTGATAGCTATTATGAAGTTGTGATGACAGGATGATTGAAACAACTCCACAGACACAAGTATCCCATAGCAGGGTCCATTATGTGGATGACACCTTTGTCATCACCAAACAAAACGAATTAGAGGAAACTTTCAAGACCATCAATAATACCCTTACGGGCATAAAATTCACGAAAGAGGAGGAAAACAACAACAAACTGCCAAAGCTAGATGTCACAGCAGAGCGAATAGCCAATGGGGAGCTTCAAACCAGCGTCTACAGGAAAACAACACATATGGACCAAATATTGAACTCTAGAAACAATCATCCCTATATCCACAAACGAAGCTTCATCAGAACATTATTTCAATGAGCCAACACACACTGCAGCACAGAGGAACTATGCAGAGCAGAGGAAAATCACCTATACCATGTATTTAAAAAGAATGGGAACCCAATGAACACAGTCCACCGATTTCTCAACAACAAAAGGCGGCACGGTGGCACAGTGGTTAGCACTGCTGCCTCACAGCGCCAGAAACCCGGGTTCAATTCCCACCTCAGGTGACTGACTGTGAGGAGTTTGCACATTCTCCCCGTGTCTGCGTGGGTTTTCTCCGGGTGCTCCGGTTTCCTCCCACAATCCAAAGATGTGCAGGTCAGGTGAATTGGCCATGCTAAATTGCCCGTAGTGTTAGGTAAGGGGTAAATGTAGGGGTATGGGTGGGTTTCGCTTCGGCGGGTCGGTGTGGACTTGTTGGGCCGAAGGGCCTGTTTCCACACTGTAAGTAATCTAAAAAAAAAGCAAATAACAGACAGAACACGTCCAGAAAGCCTCACCACTCTCCCCTACATCAAAGACATCTCGGAAATGACTGCCAGACTACTCAGACCCCTTGGCATCATGGTGGCCCACAAACCCACCAACACACTAAAACAGAAGTTGATGAACTTGAAAGATCCTGTAGAGACAACAAACAAAACTAATGTCATTTACAAATTACTGTGCAAGGACTGTAAGAAACACCACATTGGAAAAACAGGTAGTAAACCAGCCACCAGGATACATGAACATCAACTAGCCACAAAACAACATGACCCTCTCTCACTAGTATCCTTACATATAGATGAGGAAGGTCATCACTTTGACTGGGACAACGCATCCAACCTAGGACAAGCCAAACACAGACACGCACGAGAATTTCTAGAAGCATGGCATTCCAACCAGAACTCTATCAACAAGCACATCGAGTTAGATCCCATCTACCAACTCCTGAGAAAAATAGGAAATGATGTCACCATAGGAAATGACATCACCAACCCAAACTTATAAATAGAAAGCAGTGTTTTGCCCAGATGCCCACTAGGGTGATGAAACGTCTGGAAGTGAACCTTCCAGCTCAGCAAGCAAACCTACATCCAGAACCTCAACCTGAGTTACAAATCTTCTCAAAACTGGCTAATCTTCTGCAGGTAGCAATCACATTATATAACTTCCAACTCAGTTTGAGGGACAGCAACTCAGGTCTCAAACCACAGTCTTCAATTCAAATAAGATGAGAACAATGAACTGCCTGTGGTTAAAGGCAGTCAATGAGAGTACCCAATCAAACTTAAGTATTACAAAGTGGTGAAAATTAGCAGTAGGCTGTACAACTGGGAATTTTTTAATGAATAAATATCCGATGACTAAAAAGGCATAAATAAGGAGAAAATTGATTCTGAATGGAAATTAGCAAGAAATATAAAAATAAACAACATCGACATACATAAAGAAAGACAGAAGCTACAGGAAGCGTGGGACCTATGGAGGATGCAATTGGGTAAATGATAATGAGGAACAGGGAGATTGCAGATTATTCATGTAAATATCTCAAAGGTAACAGACAAACAAGCTGTTAATAGGAGAAAAACCTTCCCATGGTTGCTATTATGATGGACAAATTATTTGACAAACTAATGGGATTAAAGGCAGACAAGCTGCCTGGATCTGATGGCCTGCCTCCAAGTGTTTTAAAGCAGTGATTCTCAACAGTTTTTTGACCACAGCCCCCTAGGAGCTCTTCTCATGTTCCAGAGCCAACCTTTCAAACAGGGTTACAACATAAACAAATTCTGACATACTGGACAAAACTTACAAAAAGACTATGAAATTAAACATTTATCAGCCCTAATTCGATCCTTGAGCTTGGTGCTTTTCTGCAAGTTTCATGATATCGGGCTACAAATGAGATTCAGCATGAGTATTTCATCGGTTCAGGTACCAGGGCCCCCATAAACTCTTGGGGCTCCCCTTCTCACAGTTTTCAATCTGTGGTCCCCTTCAAACGTGCCAACGGCCCCTAAGGAGGCCATATAGCTCCTTTGATAATAGCTATTTTAAAGGATGTGGCTTCAGAGAAAGTGGAGGCATTGTCCAATATTTTAGAATTCATCAGATCCCAGGAGTGTTGCAGCAGATTGGAAAAAGCAAATATGTTGCAGCTGTTCAAGATGGAAGGGAGACAGAAAGCAGGAAATTATAGGCCAGTTAGCCAAACATCTGTTGGGAAAATGTGAAGATCCATTATTAAGGAAAAAATAGAAGGGCATTTAGAAAAGCCTATTCCAAACAGAGGTAACATGAGTGTGTGAAAGGAAAGTCATGTTTGACAAATTTTCCTGAATTTTTTGAGGATATTTAAAAATATGTCATTTGAAAATTTATTTCGTAAGGTAAGAATTCACACAATTTGGAGTAATGTCGTAGAGTGGATTGTGAATTGCTTGACACAGAGAAGACACAGTCAGGATTATAGGGTCATTTTCAGATTTGAAACATGTAACTGGTAGAATGCCACACATTTCAGTCCTCGGGCCCAAATTATTTACAATCTGTACTAATGAGTTAGAGGAAGGGCAAAATGTTATACTTCTAAATTTATTGATGATACATAAATAGGTGGGAGGGTACATTGTGATTAGGATATGAGAGACACAGATAGATTGAGTGAATAGGCAAAAATTTAGCATGCCATTAATGTAGGAAAATGTGAGATCATGTACTTTGATAGGAAGAATCAAAGAAGGACTACTATTTAAATAGAGTGTAAAAATTTAGCACAAAGGGATCTGGGTGTCCTTGTGCATAAAAGTACGCAGATACAGCAAGTAATTAAGAAGTCAAATGGAATTTTAAGTTTCACTGATAATTGGATTTTAAAAATAGGGAATTTTTTTACAAGTGTGCAGTGCATTTGAGAGGTCAAATGTGGAGTAGCGTACGCAGTTTTGATCTCGATATTGAAGAAAGGATATAGTGACATTGATGACAGTTCAAAAGAGATACATGAGGCAAATTCCTGGGATGAAGGACTTGATTTATCAAGAATGGATGAACAGAGTAGTCATCAGAGGTTAGAAGAATGAGGTGTGATTGAGCCTGCTCGACCATTCAATAGAATTATACGAATCTGATTATGGCCCTATCCACATACTCTGCTTTCTTCCGAACTCTTGACTCACTTGGAAAACAAAACTTTTCTATTCTAGCCTTGAGCTTTTTCATGACCGAGTCTATACTAGCAGCCACACAAGAATCATAGCAAGATAAAATTCAGAAAAGGCCCTTCTGTTAACTGAGTCTGTACTGCCAAAAATATATTACTACCTAAACTAGTTCCACTTTCCTGCGCTAGGCCTATAGCCTTGAATATTATGACATTTCAAATGCTCATCCAAATATGTTTCAAAGGTTGTGAGGTTTACAGCCTCAACTAGTGCATTCCAGATCTGAGTAAAAAGGTTTCTTTTCTCAAAACTCCTCTAAACGTCTTTCCATTTAAAATTATGTTCCCTTGTTATTGGCCTTTTGACTCAGGGGAAACAGCTACTTGCTATTCTCCTTGCCCATGCCCCTCACACTCTTATACACCTCTCTCAGGTTCCCTTTGATGTTCTCTGCTCCAAAGAAAACAAGGTGAAAGTGAGGACTGCAGATGCTGGAGATCAGAGTCAAGATTAGAGTGGAGGTGGAAAAGCACAGCAGGTCAGGCAGCATTGGAGGAGAAGGAAAATCAACATTTCGGGCAGGAGCCTTTCTTCAGGAATGAAGCTGGAGCCTCCGGAGTGGAGAGCTAAATGGGAGGGGGATAGGTCTGGGGAGAAGGTAGCTAAGAGTGCAGTAGGTGAATGGAAGTGGGGATAAAGGTGATATGTCGGAGAAAAAGGTGGAGCGGATAGGTAGGAAGGAGGATTGGCAGGTAGACAGGTCATGGGGACGGTGCTGAGCTGGCAGGTTAGAACTGGGGTAAGGTGGGGGGGGAGGGGAAATGAGGAAACTGGTGAAGTCCACATTGATGCCCTGGGGTTGAAGTGTTCCGAGGCAGAAGATGAGGCTTTCTTCCTCCAGGTGTCAGGTGGTGAAGGAGTGGCAGGACCTCCATGTTGTCGCCTGAATAGGAGGGGGAGTTGAAATGTTTGGTCACAGGGTGGTGGGGTTGACTGATGTGGGTGTTCTGGAGATGTTCCCTAAAGTGCTCTGCAAGAAGGCATCCTATCTCCCAAATATAAAGGAGACCGCATCGGGAACAATGGATACAGGAAATGGCATTTGTGGAATTGTAGGTGAAACTTTAACAGATGAGGAAGGCTCCTTTGGGGCCTTGGACAGAGGTGAGGGGGGAGGTGTGGGCACAGGTTTTAAAAATTCCTGCAATGGCAGGGGAAGGTGCCAGGAGGAGACGGTGGGTTGTTGGGGGGTGTGAACCTGACTAGGCCACAGAGGGAATAGTCTTTGTGGAAAATGAATAAAGGTGTTGAGGGAAATATATTCCCGGTGGTGGGGTCCATTTTTGTAAGTGGCAGAAATGTTGGCAAATGATGCAGTTTATGCAGAGATTGGTGGGGTGCAAGGTGAGGACCAATGGTGGTGGTTTTGGGGGGGGGGGGGGTTCTGTCCTTGTTGCAGTTGAAGGACCGTGGGGGTTTGAGGGTGGAAGTACTGGATGTGGATGAGATGCGTTGGAGGACATCTTCAACCTTGTGGGAGGGGAAATTATGGTCTTTAAAGAAGGAAGCCATCTGGTGTGTTCTGTGGTGGAACTGTCCTCCTGGGAGCAGATACAGCGGAGGCGGAGGAATTGGGAAAATGGGGTAGCATTTTTGCAAGAGGTAGGATGGGAAAAGGTGTAATCCAGGTAGCTGTGGGAGTCGGTGGGTTTGTAAAAAAAATGTCAGTGTTGAGTCAGTCATTGTTGATGTAGATGGAGAGGTCCAGAAAGGGGAGGGAGGTGTCAGAGCTGGTCCAGGTGAATTTAAGGTTGGGGTGGAATGTGTTGGTGAAGCTGATGAACTGCTCAACCTCCTCGTGGAAGCATGAGGTGGTGCCGATGCAGTCATCAATGTAGCAGAAGAGGTGGTAAGTTACACCTAATGCACTGTCAGCTACTTTCTCCCCATCCCTAGCCCCCTCCCATTTATCTCCACCTCGGAGGCTCCCAGCCTTATTCCTGATGAAGGGCTTTTGCCAGAAACATCGATTTTCCTGCTCCTCGTATGCTGCCTGACCTGCTGTATTTTTTCACCACCACGCTAATCTTGATTCCAAAGAAAACAATTTGAGCTTATCCAGCCTCTCTCCATAGTTGAAATGCTTCACCTCATAGAACATAGAACAGTACAGTGCAGTACAGGCCCTTCAGCCCACAATGTTGTGCTGAGCATTTATCTTAACCTAAGATCAACCAAACTTACTCACCCCTCAATTTACTGTGTCCATGTGCTTGTCCAGCAATTGTTTAAATGTCCCTACTGCCTCTGAATTCCACACACTCACCACTCTCTGCATAAAGAACCTACTTCTGACATCACCTTCCCCTAATCACCTTAAAATTATGACCCCTTGTGACCCCTTTTCTGCCCTGAGGAAAAATCTCTGGTTATCTACTCTACTTATGCCTCTCATTACCTTGTACACCTCTATAAAGTCATCTCCCTTCTTCTCTCCAGTGTGAAAAGCTCGAGCTCACTCAACCTCACTTCATAAGACATGCCCTCCAATCTAGGCAGCATCCTGATAAATCTCTGCACCCTTCCTAAAGCATCTACATCCTTCCTAATAATGAGGCGACCAGAACTGGACACAATATTCAAGTTGGTCTAACCAGGGTTTTAGAGAGCTGCAGCAAAACCTTCAGGCTCTTATCTCAATCCCCCTGTTAATGAAAGCCAAAACACCATACATCTTCTTAACAACTCTATCAACTTGGATGGCAAGTTTGAGGGATCCATGTACATGGACACCAAGATCCCGCTGTTCCTCCACACTGCCAAGAATCCTGTCTTTAACCCTGTATTCAGCATTCAAATTCGACCTTCCAAAATGAATCACTTCACGTTTATTCAGGTTGAACCCCATCTGCCACTTGTCAGACCAGCTCTGCATCTTGTCAATGTCTTGCTGTAGCCTGCAACAGTCCTTGACTCTACCTACAATACCACTGACTTTTCTGTCATCTGCAAACTTACTAACACACCCTTCCACTTCTTCATCCATGTCATTTATAAAAATTACAAAGAGCAGAGGCCCAAGAACAGAGCCCTGCTGGATACCATTAGTCACTGACCTCCAGGTGGAACACTTTCCATCCACTACCATTTGCTGTCTTCTTTTTGGCCAGCCAATTCTGTATCCAGACAGCCAGATTTCCCTATATCCCATAACTCCTCAGTTTCTAAATGAGTCTACTGTGAGGAACCTTATCAAATGCCTTACTGAAATCCATGTACACCACATCCACTGCTCGACCTTCGTCAACTTGTCTCATCACATCCTCAAAGAACTCAATAAGGCTTGTGAGGCATGACCTGCCCCACAGAAAGTCATGCTGATTATCTTTAATCAAACTATGTTTTTCCAAATAGTCACAAATCCTATCTCTCAGAATCCTTTCCAGTACCTTGCTTACCATAGACATAAGACCTACTGGTCTGTAATTCTCAGGAATTTCCCTATTCTCTTTCTTGAACAGAGGAACATTTGCCTCCCTCCAATCAGCCGGTACTATTTCCGTGGAGAGTGAGGATACAAAGATAATCGCCAGAGGCACAGCAATCTCATTCCTCACATCCCATAGTAAACTTGGATATATCTGGTCTGGTCATGGGGACTTATCTATCTTGATGCATCTCAGAATTTCCAGCACATCTACTTCCTTGATATCAATCCGTTCAAGCCTATTAACTTGATCCACCATGTTCTTACTATCAACAAGGTGCCTCTCTCTCCTGAATACTGAAGCAAAAAACTAATTTAGGGCCTCCTCTACCTCTTCAGACTCCAGGCACAAGTTCCCTTCACTATCCCTAACTGGCCCTATCCTCTCTCTGATCATTCTCATATTCCTCATGTATGTGTAGAACTTTAGGTTTTCCTTAATTATTCCTGCCAAGGCATTTTCGTGCCCCCTCCTGGTTCTGCTCAGTCCATTTTGAGTTCTTTCCTAGCTGCCCCGTAATCCTCTAAAGCTGTGCCAGATCCTTGCTTCCTCAACTGTAAATAAGCTTCCTTCTTCCTTTTGACAAGTAGCTCCTCTGCTCTTGTCATCCAAGGCTCCTTCACCTTAGCATTCCTTGCCTGTCTCAGTGGGACAAAGTTATCCAACACTCACAAGTGCTCCTTAAACAGCTTCCATATATCTGTTGTAAAACCCTGGTAAATCTCTTTTGCACCCTACTCAATCCATTCACATTCTTTCAAGGGTGTAGTGACCAGAACTACACACAGTAAATCAGCTGTGGCCTAACTAAAGTCATGTATACCTCCAACATATGACCTCCCTGCTCTTATAATCTATGCCACAACTGACAAGCACTAGCATCTTGTATGCCTTAACTACCTTATTAATCTATCCTGTCGCCTTCAGCGATTTTTGGACAGCCTCCTAAAATCCCTCTGTTCCTCTTGCCATTCACTGAATACTTCCTTATTTTGATCCTTCTTCCAAACTGCATCACCTCACAATTTGTCAGGGTTAAATTTCACTTGCCATTGATCTGCCACCTTACCAATCCATTTATATACACATTCCTCCTCACTGTTAACCAATCAACCAATCCTTATGCCATCTGCAAACTTGCTCATCATGCCCCTCTCATTTTCATCTACACCAATTATGAAAATCACAAAAAATATGGGACCAGAAATAATCTCCATGAAATGCCATTCCAACCAGGCTCAAGTAACACAAACAGCCTTCCACCATGCTCCTCTGTCTCCTTTCACATAGCTAACTTTGGATCCAATTTGGCAACAAAATGGTTCAGAATGGTAACAGAACAAATAAACACTAAAAGATGGGAACTCCATTTATAGGATAGATGCTGTTTTACTTGGCAAGAGAGAGAATTCCCAGCTCACCACCCACCAAAATCCCAATGTAACAGAATCTGGAAATATTAGAAGAACAGAAATAAAAGATACATGAACAATCAAATAAAGAAAGCTGGAGAGCTGAAATCAGGAAACAACAGAAAACGAGAAATTTGACATCCTTGGATTATATGAAATATGGTGGATCAGGTGACTTTATGTGTGATGAAATGAAAATGATTTCATCAGAAGAGAAAAAAATGAAGAGTAGTATTTCAATCAACACGGATGCAGGAATATGTGGGAGTGAAATTAAATATGATTCAGATATATCAATGCTCATGGATAACCTGTGAACGATACTACCATTCAAATATATATGCCTACAAGTAAAAATCCAGATGAGGAGGTTGATGAAAAATGACAGAATGGAAAGAAAAAAATGAATTGAATGTCAGTGAAAAGCCCTATTGGATCGTGGGAGACTCGAATAATCATGTGGGGATCAGCTTGAACAGATGCGTAATCCTGTGAAAGTGGAAACGGTAATCTAGCTAAAGAAGACAGCAAATAGAATACACAGAAAACAATAGTACTTAGAGAGACAGAGGGGAAAAAAAACAAATTGCAAACAGGATTTGTAACTTGGGTTAATGAAGGAAAGTTAAGAATACCACCAATATGAATCAGCAATGGAAACATATGAAAGAATCTGCCAAGAAAGAGGATTAAGTAGCATGTGCTTTTAAGGTAACAGGATGTAGAATCCATGGGTCATGATGACAGTGTTGTAAAAGATGAAAGAAAGAAAAAAAATGAGAGAATATCAGTAATAAGAAGTCAAGCTGAAATACACAAACTTGAACAATAAGCAAAAAGATAAGTAGAAATGGCATGAGAACAATAGTTTAAAAAGCAGTCAGATATATTTGAGGCATTGGATTGACAAGCACAGATTGACCCAATGTATGAAAAAGCAAAGGAGATTTGTGTTACTCATTATAAGGGACTAAAAACAACAGCATGAGAGTGTAGACACTGATGAGGTAAGAAAAACAATGCAAGCACCATTTTGAAGAACTATATACAAAACTTGAAATAAGACTACAGACCATGAGACCATAAAAATAGGTGAAAAGGCAAGTGGTGAAAGTGACACTGACGGATAGAGATAGGTTAAGGGTGTGAGCAAAATCTTGGCACACAATGTGGAAAAATGTGAGGTTAAGCACATTGGCAGGAAGAATAGAGGAGCAGAATATTAGTTGAATGAAGTAAGATTGCAGAATGTTACAGAACAGAGGGAATTGGAAGTCTTCATGCACAAAATGTTAGCATCCAGTTCAACACATAATGGAAATGCAAATAGAATGTTGGCCTTCATTTCAAAGGGAATGGACTATAAAAGTAGTGAGGTTTCACTAAAGCTATAAAAGGCATGAGTCAGACCATTGCTGGAATACTGTGAACAGATTCGGACACCTTCTCTAGAGAAAGATATACTGATGATGGAGGCAACCAGAGAGGGTTCATTAGCCTAACACTGGGTATGAAGGGACTATCCTATAAGGTTGAGTAGATTGAGCCTTATTCATTGGCGTTTAGAAGAATGAGAGGCAACGTTATTGAAATAGGGGACTTATAAGATGCATGCAGACCCTTGTGGGAGGGTCTAGGATGAGGGGGCAAAATCTCAGAATAAGGGTCGAACATTTAAGACAAAGATGAGGAGTTTCTTTTCACAGAGGGTAGTGAATCTGGAAAATGCTTTACTGCAGAGGGCTGTCTAGGCTGATAGACAGATTTTTAATCAGTAAGGGTTTATAGAAGAAAGGAAGAAAAGTGGAGCTGAGGATTATCAGATCATCTCTTAATTCACTGAATAGTGCAGTGACCTTAATGGGCAAAATGGCTTACTTCTGCTCCTACATCTTATGATCTTAGTCCTTAGTCAAGTCAAGGTGGACTATGATCAGCTGGCACAGTACACTTGTCTGGTAAACCTTTGTTGCACTCTCTGTATAGCCAGAATAGCGCATATCTGAACCAGGTCTATTAAATAAAAGGTCCATGTAGAGGCATCTTACTGCAGTCCTTGGTAGAAGCCTTTTTGTTGCATTTTTTTCAATGACAACTGTTATTTGTGTGAATTGTAACTGCTGATGCATCACACTACTGAACAGCTGCTTTATTTTTGATATTCTCCATATTGCCTCTTTGGAACCATCAACAATGTATCCATATACAGAGTTCATTGTCATCGCTGTGTTCACTGTGCTATGTGCACCACAAAAATGGTGAAGGTACACATCCATCTAGAAGCCCAGGGCCAGCTGCAGTCTCCAGCAGATGTGTAGCAGCCTCCTGATGCAGATTCCAGTAAAAGCTGTCCTCATGATGAGATGAAAGTACAGAGGGCTCATAGATGGAAAGAATAGCAATCCTTCAAATATGATTTTTCCATCATTTGATGCTAATGATGGCTAGTCTCTTCAGATTTATTCTTGTACTGTAGTCACAGTAAACGAAGCAATGTAAATATATATTGACAAATGTGATATTCTATTTACAATGAAGTAGCATCCATGCTATCTATGTTGCTTAGAAGGTTTTCCTTTTCCCTTCCTTCCTAATATGTTTAGGTGTAATGATGGGGTCCTCAAGTCATGTCAAGTAAGCCTTCCCTAAAAAAAGACTTTTGGTCTTAGTGCTTTGGGCAAATGATTCTGGTGACTTGATGGTCCACACATTTTGAGAATGCCTTGGCCAAGTGCAGGCTCACCCTCCTTGGCTTGAGTTTCCACAGGGTTGAAGGTCACAGTCAGGGTGGAGGGCCCAGGTATCTCTGGATGTCTCAGGAGATTACTGAGAGACCTGCATGTGGATTGTCTTCCAGTTGGGTTTCAACTGGAACTTCTCCGTATCCAGGTAAGGAAGGAACATCTGGAGTGAGTTCAAGGTCCTTTGACCCCTTGTCTTGTCGTAGATACTGAACACCAATGGCTAAAACAATGGAGTACACATACCTAGTAAACACTGAATCAGCAATGAAACAAAGAAACAGCAATATGTATGCAAGCAAAAGCCAGCACAGTATAGATGGCCAATGGCGGACACCTACTGCCTTCAATCTAGCTTCCTGAGTGTCTCCGTCAAACCTTTCTGCTACTCCTGCATCAGACTGTGCATTTTGAACAAACTGTTAATGGCTAACCCACGAGATCATCACCTGCCTGGGACTGAGCAGCTGCCTGGTCTCCAGCAATACTTCCACTGCCTGCTCCTGGACGTTCTTTCCTTAGCCAGCTGTCGATTATAGCTGTACTGTGCATCAGGGTGTCATTATTTGAGCAGGTGGATAGCGGAGAAGCTAGCCTTGATGATACTTCTTCTGAAGGCTTCTTCCTGAGAAGCAGTTCAGGAAATGATAGCTAGAGGAATTGATCTCTGTGGAATTTGTGAAATAGGGCTAGAAGCTTCGTGTAAAAAATGAGGTCTGCAGATGCTGGAGATCACAGCTGCAAATGTGTTGCTGGTCAAAGCACAGCAGGCCAGGCAGCATCTTCGTGTGTTAGGAATACATTCAGTATCTTGTTAGTGAAAACACCACTTGTGTTGCTCCAGTAAACAGCTGGCTTTTTCTGTTGTTCAAATTCTTGAGGTACTGCATCTTGCCAGGATATTTGGAATCTGAGTATACTTGCTAACTTATCAGCACTCCTGTTTCATTCAATTTAAATGTTAATTTCCTTACACTTCGATATTTCTTGTGGATTGTCCTGATGAATGCAAGACAAAAACTTCAAAGAATGTGTCTTTTTTTCAAAAATATTCAAGATATATTTGAATATGCAGTCAGCCGTGGTGAGATAGGGAGTGATGACAAAACATTTGCAGCAAAGCACACAAAAAGGATAACAAAAGCCAAGAGAAATGCTAGCCACAACAGGCATTAGGGTCATAGAGATAGACAGCACGGAAACAGACCCTTCGGTCCAACCTGTCCATGCTGACCAGATATCCCAACCCAATCTAGTCCCACCTGCCAGCACCCGGCCCATATCCCTCCAAACCCTTCCTATTCATATACCCATCCAAATGCCTTTTAAATGTTGCAATTGTACTAGCCTCCACCACTTCCTCTGGCAGCTCATTCCATACACATACCACCCTCTGCTTGAAAAAGTTGACCCTTAGGTCTCTTTTATATCTTTCTCCTCTCAACCTAAACCTATGCCCTCTAGCTCTGGACTTCCCCACCCCAGGGAAAATACTTTGTCTATTTATCCTATCCATGCCCCTCATGATTTTATAAACCTCTACAAGGTCACCCCTCAGCCTCTGAAAATCCAGGGAAAACAACCCCAGCCTATTCAACCTCTTCCTGTAGCTCAAATGCTCGTAAATCTTGTAAATCTTATCCTTGTAAATCTTTTCTGAACCGTTTCAAGTTTTACAATATCCTTCCAAGCAGAAGGAGAGCAGAATTGCATGCAATATATCTAAAGTGGTCTAACCAATGTCCTGTACAGCTTCAACATGACCTCCCAACTCCTGTACTCAATGCTCTGACCAATGGCAGGAGTAGGCCATTCAGCCTCTTAAGCCTGCCCCCACCATTTAATAAAATCATGGTTGATCTTCCCAAAGCTTCAATTCCTCTTTCATGCCAGCTTTTCATTGCTCTCAATTCCCTGATGTTTCAAAAATTGAGATCCTTTTTAATTACTTTCGGTAATCCATATTTATGGGCCAGACTTGCTTTCAAGCCGAAATCTCACACTAACCGCAGTCACAAGTGCTTACACTGCCAAGATATCACAGGATATTCCAGCATCCCTGGCACTGGTGTCACCTTCAAAAGACCATTGGTCAAATAGTGCTCTACATAGTATGTGACCTTTTCCCTGAACATGGCAGACAAGCAAAAATTGACATCTTGCTTTTTAGAGAGAGATCTAGAGATTCTGTTAGATGCAATAGCACAGAGGAGGGATATCCTCTTCCCTCAAGACCAGCATAGGAGGCCATGACTCCAGACTCTACCATCCTGGTCCAAAGTTGTCACCCGAATCAATAGGAATTCAGCAGCCTGAAGAAACAGTGTGTGAAAACAGTCATTGATTTCCTCCACTCTGCCTGGGTAAGTGCCACCGTCGCCTCTCTGCTACCTTGTACTCACTCTATCTCTGCTACTGCATACATCCCCCACCAAGGATCGTCCTGTACCAAACAGGCTATTGCATGCAACATCTTCCGACTTATACTCATCCAATTCCCAGACATCACTAACCCTGGACGGCTTCAATGCTTACTTATAGTCTACCATTCTCACTTCTGCATCAACATCTTCTCTTATTATTACCAACCCAATTCCTCACACCACCACCCTTGCATGCCAGCTGCACTGTCTACTTGCACACCTCACCACCTTTCTTCCATTGGTACTCGCAGTTTCAGCATTTTTATTTCACTCAATTCTTTCCTTTGTCTCATTCCCAGAGAAAACAGGCAACAACTGGGCAGAAAGAGCCAAGACAAATTGCAGGGTGCCAGACATTTGGATCCTCATCTTCTAAGCAGAGACATTCCTGAACCTGATCCCAAGTGCTCCAGTGGTGATATCCAAACCCCTGAACTGAAGCCACAGGCTACTCTTGAATTAGACTTGGGTTCTTGCCTAGGTGCCCAGGCTGAAGTGTGGTTTCTTTGACTTGAATTGTCATTTAGTTAATGCACACTCACTGTGTTTGCTGCATATACACATGACACAAGTGAAAGATTGATGTAACATAGTACCATATAGCAACATGTCCACTCCCTTGACTGATCACTGCCAACTTTGACAAACCTCCTGATCTGATTGGCACCATATCCGCTGCCACTCTTTTCACCATGAACACTCAGATGCAGCAGTGTGTACCATCTACAACATGTCCTACATAAATTCACAAAGTAACTTTAAACAGCACCTCCCAAACCCACAACCACTACCATCTAGAAATACAACAGCAGTGCATAAATGGGAACACCACCACCTACAAGCTCCCTTTTAAGTCACTGATTATCATGACCACAAAGTATAATGCTATTCCTTTGGTGTCACTGGGTCAAAATCTTTGAATTCTCTCTCCTGCATCATTGTGGGTGTATCTGTATCAAAAGAAATGCAAGGGTTCAAGACATCAGGAGCAACTAGGGATGGACAAATAAATGCTGGCTGAGCCAGCAATTCTCACACCTCATGAATGAAAACAAAACTCTGGCATCTGTCACACAACACAACTTTCAGGATTTATATTTTTAGGGCAGAAACACAGGTAGCATGGTGGCTCAGTGGTTAGCACTGCTGCCTCACAGTGCCAGGGACCTGGATTCAGAGCCACCCTTGGGGGACTGTTTCTGTGGAGTTTGCACATCCTCCCTGTGTCTGCATGGTTTGATCTGTTTTCCTCCCACAGTCCAAAAATGCGGGTTAGGTGAATTGGCCATTCTAAATTACTGATAGGGTTTGGGAAGTGTAGGCTAGGTGTGTTAATCAGGGGAGATGGAGAGTAATATGGGTCTGCATAGGATGCTCTTCGGAGGGATGGTGTAGACCTGTCTTACCAAATAGTATATTCCCACACTGTGGGGAGTCTATGAAAACAGTATCTATATCCTTAGTTATACAGTCCCCTATTGTAATTTAAGCCTTTTTAAACTCTTTGAAAGGACCCCACAGTGTAGAACGGTGGGCATTTCCTTATCTTCCCTCTAGTCCCTGCTCCTTACAACCATGAAGGACTTCAAAACCTGCTTGCCAATTACAAGGCCTGAGGTTCTTTGACTGTTACCTTTTAAATATTCCAACCTGCATCTTTTCCAGCAAAATCGGCCCTGACTTGAAATATTGATCAATCTGAAGAAATTACCCCAATAAATAACTGCCTCAACAATGTAATAATAATGGTACATATTTCAACAACAAAATAAAAATATTCTTCAAAATTGCTTTATAGATAAAGCTTGTCATTCACTACTTACAGAAAGAATGTTCTTCATTGTGATCACAAAAACATTGTAGGCAATAAGACAGTCCCAATATTGGAGGATTATTTTAATAGGTTTTAGTAATAGCTCTCCACCAAAGAGCAGGAAATAAAAACAGGCGACAAGGTAGCCCATGCAAAAGATGCTGATTCGTGTTGTTCCTGTGATAAAGATGATTGTAAGCACGAACCAAAATAGGTAACTGAATCCAATGACTTTGATCATATCCAGGTAGGATCTGTATTTTGAGGAAAGAAAACAATGAAATTTCAATCATGAGATCATAAATATCAGTACAGAGGAGGCAGGCAATTAGGGACATACATTGTTTTAGCTCTTTTTTTCACAGAAATCTGCATTCCCCAATCACAACATTTAATATCTATAATTCAAGAGTCCACTGCATTATCTCGAAGACTGTTACAGGTATTAATCATCTTTTATTTCCTGAAATTAGTCCTGAACATGTCTTTTATTTGTTTATACTTTTGAAAGTTAAGCTTCAGGTTAACTTAGTATCTTACCTTGGAACAGAATTTAAAGATGGTCAATAATAGCAGGTAAAATGTAATGCAAATAAATTCAATAGCTAGACTGCCAAATCAATTAGAATATAAGTTAAGGATTTCAAAATATTTGAAAGATTTTACATTTCAGGAAATAATTCTAATATTATTGAGAGATGCAAATATATTGCAACTTAATCTGCTGATTTATTTAGCTTCTGTATAAGGGTTAGTATTATAATAAAAACATCACTGGAAGTATGAAAATGAGTCCAAATCTCAAAATGGCTCAAGCATAAGCCTGGGCAAGAATGGATGATTACACTGCCAACTTTGCTTTGGTCTTGGTGTTTGCTCATCCATCCTTTCCATCAATTCAGCAGAACATCAGGTTTGATAATAACATTTGCATCTTTATAAAGGTATTATGGACCATTGCTAACAGGATTACAAACCATTAATAATTCTTACAAGGGTGTAATTATTGTATGGACAAGATTATAACATGAATTAACATTCATTTTAATTGCTGGTGATGTATACATATTTTTAAACATTATGTTACAACAAACATAACATATGGTCTATTATATGGACCATGTGAAACCTCTTGCTAGAATAAACACTTATCTCTCACTAAATATGAAAGATAACAATTAGGGTTCATGTTTTACCTGCAATGAATAAAGTCTGGCACTGGATTATGTTGACTGAATGTGGCTGCATCCAAATCTCTGCAAATTTCTACATTATCCCCAGCAACTATTCTCACTGCAGCTCTGTTTTCATCTTCGAATACCTGCCACTGCAGTGATGCACACAGCAACATCATGAAGTCATCTAAATATCAACAAGACAAACATCTGGTATTTACTTTTGAACGACATTTGTTATGTAAAAAAGAGATTTGGCATGTACTTGCAACATTTGAAGGTACAAATTATATGATTTTTTTAAGGAGACAATCTAGTATAGCAATCAATTTTCCTTTCATTGTTGTGATTAGAACTTCAGTCTGCACTCCCATACAGATTGTCTTTATTTTACGCATTCCACTTTCTAACCCACACTGGGATTAAGTCTAATAATATGAGAAACCACAGGTAAGAAAAACCCACATCAGAATGGATTCATATTTACTGGAGATTAAAAGACTGAATGAAGCTTATAAAATTGCACAATGTAAAAAAAAATAAAATTCTTAGAGGTGTTGACTGGGTAGAAATTGACAGATTAATTCCCTGCTGGGACCCAAACTCTGGACCAAGAGACCCATGCTCAAGTTTCACCTGCTCTAGAGATGGTGATAGCAACTCTGAGCAGGTTGATTAAAACATTTTAAAAATCTTAAATACCCTGGCTGGAGATTCCAGAATTAGTCTCAAGATCATATGCCAACTATTTAAGAAGGAATTTACAAGATAATTCTTCACTCAGAGGTGTAATTCTTTATACTTCTCAACCTCAAATAACTTGAAAATTCAGTTATTGAGTACATTCAAGTCAGTGATGAACAAATACTTGGGCACAAATGAAATCAAGGAAAATAGAGATGTTGCAAACAGTTTATTTAGAAATTCAGCCACATCCTTATTTAATTCTGCAGCAGGATCAGTGGACTATTTGGCTGACACCAGCTCTTATTGCTTGCTGTTCCAAGTATTCCACATCAGGATAATGTTTTGTGAATTGATTGTGATGATAGATCATTATTTTGTATTTGTGTAAACCATTTTGCAATTGAGATATGTTTCTTGCGTAGATACTTAAGTCATCATGAAAGCATAAACTTCATCTGCTTTTCTTGACAGTGTAAATATGTGGAGTTCATTTCTCTAATGTATGTCAACAGGCTTCAGTTACTGAAATAAATCCAATCAAATAAACTATATTGGCAGGTATCACCAATTCTGAAATTATAAAATAAATGTTAGCATTACATAGTATGATTTGCACTTAACAGGTGTATTGTAAGTGGAAAGAATGAAGTATCAAGCTAGTGACTACAAAGAAGCAGAAACATGCATTTTCTCATAGAATTTACAGAAGCATGTAAATTATCCTAGTTAACTATGAATATTTTCATTATGTTATTGTCAAAGGCAATGCAACTTTTGTTTTTCTTCATTCCTGTGCAGTTTAATTTTAAATAATGTTATACACCCTTTCAGAAAATCTGTTGTGAGGCTACATTAAATTTCGCAGAATAAAATGATTGTGCTCCCCATTTTTGCATTTTAGCATGGATGTAGAAAATTTCAACACTTCAGTGAAAAGAAATTTCTTAGCAGGATGAATATTAAAAACTTAAGAAATATGTTGCTAGAAATTCATAAATATTTCATATAGCTCTCAGTTGTTATAAGCATCCTATTGAATTATTACAGTTGTTGAAAAAGTAAAAATGCAATTTCCAGAACTAGTGCAGAAATATTTAAAATATTAAATTACCTTTTAAAGCCATTGAAAGTAAAATAAATTTCTCTTAAGATTAGATTACTTACAGGGTGGAAACAGGCCCTTCGGCCCAACAAGTCCACACCGAGCCGCCGAAGCGCAACCCACCCATACCCTACATATACCCCTTACCTAACACTACGGGCAACTTAGCATGGCCAATTCACCTGACCTGCACATCTTTGTGACTGTGGGAGGAAACCAGAGCACCCGGAGGAAACCCGGGGAGAACGTGCAAACTCCACACAGTCAGTCACCTGAGGTGGGAATTGAACCCAGGTCCCTGGCGCTGTGAGGCAGCAGTGCTAACCACTGTGCCACCGTGCCACCATGTCACCTGTCACCGTGACAGTGATTTTGTCAATTTGGAACGACCTGTAACTGGAATTTGGGATACTTGATGTGCTTTAGGTTTAGCCTCTAATGACTAATAAAAGACAATTTTAGTTGAGCAAATTTATGCCATTATATTATAAATACCAGAAAAAATATTTCAAATATTTTCACATTTGAAAGAAAATGTTAAAGTTACTATCAGAGAGTAAAGAGCTATGTTTTGCTACTTTGATACAAAATAGCAGTGAATATGTTAAAAGTAACTTATAGGAGGAGAAAGTGAGGACTGCAGATGCTGGAGGCCAGAGTGGAAAAACACAGCAGGACAGGCAGCATCCGAGGAGCAGGAGAATCGACGTTTCTGGCATAAGATATTAAACAAAAGGTATTAAACAAAAATGGGAGATATATTAGAAAACACTGCAAGATAGAGCACTTAGTGCATTTGAGAGGATTTGTAGCTCAGGTTGCTTGCTGAACTGGAGGATTCTTTTCTAGGTGTTTTGTCACCATACTAGGTAACATCATTAGTGAGCCTCTGGTGAAGCACTGGTGTTAGTGACTTGCTCTCTATTTATGTGTTTAGGTTTCCTTTTGTTGTTGATGTCATTTCGAGTTGTGATGTCAATTCCTGTGGTGATGTAATTTCCTGTTCTTTTTCTCAGAGGGTGGTAAATGGCATCCAAGTCAATGTGTTTGTTGATAGTTCCGGTTGGAATGCCATGCTTCTAAGAATTCTTGCGTGTGTCTCTGTTTGGTTTGTCCTAGCTAGATGTGTTGTCCCAATGAAAGTGATTAGATTAGATTACTTACAGTGTGGAAACAGGCCCTTCGGCCCAACAAGTCCACACCGACCCGCCGAAGCGCAACCCATCCATACCCTTACATTTACCCCTTACCTAACACTACGGGCAATTTAGCATAGCCAATTCACCTGACCCGCACATCTTTGGATTGTGGGAGGAAACCGGAGCACCCGGAGGAAACCCACGCACACACGGGGAGAACGTGCAAACTCCACACAGTCTATCGCCTGAGTCGGGAATTGAACCCGGGTCTCAAGCGCTGTGAGGCAGCAGTGCTAACCACTGTGCCACCGTGCCGCCCAACTGTGCCACCGTGCCGCCCACGGTGGTGTCCTTCTTCATCTGTATGTAACGATACTAGTCAGAGTGGGTCATGACATTTTGTGACTACTTGATGTTTACCACCCTTTGAGAAAAAGAGCGAAATTACATCACCACAGCAAATGCCATCACCATAGGAATTGATGTCACCACAGGAAAAGACATCACCGACACAAGAAAACTTAAACACATAAATCAAAATGGTCACTAACACCAGTGCTTCACCAGAGGCTCACTGATAATGTCACCTAGTATGGTGACAAAATGTCTGAAAATGAACCTTCCAGCTCAGCGAGCAAACTTACATCCAGATAGAGCATTGTTTACCACACACCAGTTATGTCTTATTTCTGAATTCAGTCTCTCATATTAATGCTTTCAAAACATTTTCTGTACTCACAAATGAGAAACATCGGATTTGGATTTGTGATGAAGTCTGGAAAGTACAGCCACTTAATAAAATTTGAGTTGATATTGGCACCGGCATATCTCCATGGATACTCTGCAATACAATCAAAGTACTGTGAAACATATCTATTGGTATTTATTTGGGCAATGAAACAGATCTGTCTACATTTCATTCTGATAGGTAATTTCATCACTGTCACTACAATCAGAAATGAAAAAGACTGACAAAAATGATATTATTGTCAATTCAGTTGTGAATAGTGGGAGTAATGTATTGCTCAAGTTTTTGCGCAGAGTACTGCTATCTTAGCTCATGATATTTTAAAGCAGAATTCAACAACTTTATTTTGTATTTAAAGGAACACTGGTCTCCCTCCAAGTTGAGTATGACCTTAGTCATTTAGGTCTTGTAACTAACAAGAAATGTTGGAAGAGAAACAATCATGAAAACTATTGCTGGACACTATTAATTGAGCAAGTATCTCACTGTAACTCCATCTGCGCTAGTTGAATCAGAACTGTGCATTTCAATCTATAATAAACATATAAACATACGAGAATTATGATGTATTCCCATTTTCAGCAAAATCAAGAGTACTAATTATTATTCTACAAGTTAGCCCTCTGACCAATGGGTTTTACAAATGGCTATTTAAAGTCATAGAGATGTACAGCATGGAAACAGACTCTTTGGTCCAAACCGTCCATGCTGACTGGATATCCCAACCCAATCTAGTCCCACCTGCCAGCACCCGGCCCATATCCCTCCAAACCCTTCCTATTCATATACCCATCCAAATGCCTTTTAAATGCTGCAATAGTACTAGCCTCCACCACTTCCTCTGGCAGCTCATTCCATACACGTATCACCCTCTGCGTGAAAAAGTTGCCCCTTAGGTCTCTTTTATATCTTTCCCCTCTCACCTTAAACCTATGCCCTCTAGTTCTGCACTTCCTCACCCCAGGGAAAGACTTCGTCTATTTATCCTATCCATGCCCCTCATGTTTTTGGAAGGTCACTCCTTACAAAACGTGATACATAAATTAATTCAAAGAAAGGCTGATGTTAATTACAATAACTCAACAATTCCAACAGTTCTACCTTTGCAGGCAGCAGGTGGTATGCCAATACAAAGTAGGTACTGAAAGGTCAAAATGCATGCTAGGAAGCAGCAGTATTTCGGCCAGATTTCGGCAATGGCTTTCCTGCGGCGTCGATAGAGTAATGCAAATAACCAAAAGGCATGAAACATGGCATACAGATCCATCCGTTGGCCAATCACATTGACAGTCATTAAAAAACATATCTGTGGAAAAACAAACAGAAATGGTATTACTCAAAAAAGAATACTTGCAAACTAATGTAGTAAACAGAGATGGATTGTAAAATTCCAAATTTAACTTGCAATGCCTTATATAAAATAAATCATTAATAAAAAGGCCCAAAATTTGGACATTAATTGGGCAGAGGTTACAACTGAATTTTGGTAGACGTTTACTTGCTTTCCACTTAAACATTTTGTGAGTGAGACAAAGGTGAATTATTCCCCCGGTCAGTGTTTTTATCACCATACGGCACAGGTTGGATTGGCAAACATAGGTATGTATCTGCTCCAAGAAAAATTCTGATAATACTAACACAATAATCTGAACCATGGATTTTCACTTATTGACCAGACAGCCAGCATGAAACTTTCACTGCATTCTTTGGAAAAGGCCTGCCAAACAATGATGGAGATGAAAGGCTAATGGTGGGCTGTTTCCTGGGATTTGGACAACGGGGATTGTAAAACCACATATTGAGATCTGTCTGTCAATTAGAGGCTGGAAGCTTTCTTGTTCAGCAACATCACCAGGGAGGTTGTCGTTTCTGGAGGAAAGATACCGACCAGAAGCCCAGGATAATGGTGTGATCCAGGCTGCAGGTCCAGAGTATTGGGTAGTGAGGTATAGAGAAAATTAGGGCACCAGCAAAGCCATGGATGGTTCTCAGTGGGAGCTCCTCTTCTTGATGCTGCTGTCTCTCAGTCAGGCACTGAATCCCAATGAAGGAATGACCAGTGCCCTGTTGTGCTCTGGGAGATAGCAAGCAGCGTAATGTTTACTTGTCATGCATGTCTAATGATGATAGACCCATAAATGATTGAATTAATACTAATGATTGTACTTATTAATTGTCCATTTATGGGTCAGTGAGGCAGGAAGGTCACCTTGGGTGTCCCCTTCCTGTACTTATCAAAGGTGAAGTTGTGAAGACAGTAATGTGTTCACACGTCTTCTGCATAATTAAAAATTTTTCCCACTTCCAAGCACACAACTAAAGAGGACAGAATATTCCACCCAATGTTCTGGACAGCTTGTGAAATAAAATTACTTCATACATAAGCAACTTACAAATCTAATGTGAATGTCTATTTTGTAGTTTTAAACCTTATAGATCAGACAAGGTTCATATGAAACGTTTCATTAATGGTAGTTACATTCAGATGAAAGAATCTTGGGGGCACTGTAAATTCCTTAGCTTTGTTCTCCAATATAAAGGAACTTATCAAGTTAGCCCAGATTCCTACTTCTGATTGTTATTCAAATGGCAATAATAGAAATACCTTCATTTTTAAAAAAAATTCCTTCGTGGAATGTGGGCATCGCTGGCTGGTCAACATTGTTGCCCTTGAGAAATGGTGATGAGCTGCCTTCTGAAACTGCTGCTGCATATGTGTTGTAGGTAGACACACAATGCCATTAGGAAGAGAATTCCAGGATTTTAACCCAGTGGCAGTGAGAAACAATTGTGGTGTTCCCAAGTATCTGTTGTCAATGTCCTTCTCATGAGCTTATTGTGGATTTGGAAGATGCTGTCTAACGATCTTTGGTGACTTTCTGCAATGCATCTTCTAGATAGTACACACTGCTGCTACTAAGCGTCAGTAATGGAGGGTGTTGGATGTTTGTGATCTGGTGCCAATCAAGGGGGGAGGGGTGCCTTGTCCTGGATATTGTCAAACTTCTTGAAGCTACACTCATCCAGGCAAGTGGGGAGTATTCCAACACACTCGTGACTTGTTGCTTTGTAGATGGTGGACAAGCTTTGCAGTGTCTGAAGCTGAGTTACCTGCCACATTATTTTAAGCCTCTGACCTGGTCTTAGAGTCATAGAGTCACAGAGATGTACAGCATGGAAACAGACCCTTCGATCCAACCCATCCATGCCGACCAGATATCCCAACCCAATCTGCCAGCACCTGGCCCATATCCCTTCCTATTCATATACCAATCCAAATGTTAAATGTTGCAATTGTACCAGCCTTCACCACATCCTCTGGCAGCTCATTCCATACACGTACCACCCTCTGCATGAAAAATTTGCCCCTTAGGTCTCTTTTATATCTTTCCCCTCTCACCCTAAACCTATGCCCTCTAGTTCTGGACTCCCCGACACCAGGGAAAAGACTTTGTCTCTTTATCCTATCCATGCCCCTCATAACTTTGTAAACCTCTATAAGGTCACCCCTCAGCCTCCGACGCTCCAGGGAAAACAGCCCCAGCCTGTTTAGCCTCTCCCTGTAGCTCAGATCCTCCAACCCTGGCAACATCCTTGTAAATCTTTTCTGAACCCTTTCAAGTTTCACAACATCTTTCTGATAGGAAGGAGACCAGAATTGCACGCAATATTCAAACAGTGGCCTAACCAATGTCCTGTACAGCTGCAACATGACCTCCCAACTCCTGTACGCAATACTCTGACCAATAAAGGAAAGCATACCAAACGCCTTCTTCACTATCCTGTCTACCTGCGACTCCACTTTCAAGGAGCTATGAACCTGCACTCCAAGGTCTCTTTCTTCAGCAACACTCCCTAGGACCTTACCATTAAGTGTATAAGTCCTGCTAAGATTTGCTTTCTCAAAATGCAGCACCTTGCATTTATCTGAATTAAACTCCATCTGCCACTTTTCAGCCCATTGGCCCATCTGGTCCAGATCCTGTTGTAATCTGAGATAACCCTCTTTGCTGTCCACCACACCTCCAATTTTGGTGTCATCTGTAAACTTACTAATTTTACCTCTTATGCTCGCATCCAAATCATTTATGTAAATGTCAAAAAATAGAGGGCCCAGCACTGATCCTTGTGGCACTCCACTGGTTGCAGGCCTCCAGTCTGAAAAACAACCTCCACCACCACCCTCTGTCTTCTACCTTTGAGCCAGTCCTGTATCCAAATGGCTGTATTCCATGACATCTAACCTTGCTAATCAGTATCCCATGGGGAACCTTGTCGAACACCCTACTGAAGTCCATATAGATCACATCTACCACTCTGCCCTCATCAATCTTCTTTGTTACTTCTTCAAAAAACTCAATCAAGTTTGTGAGACAGGATTTCCCACGCACAAAGCCATGTTGACTATCCCTAATCAGTCCTTGCCTTTCCAAATACATGTACATCCTTTTCCTCAGGATTCCCTCCAACAACTTGCCCACCACCGAGGTCAGGCTCACCAGTCTATAGTTCCCTGGCTTGTCTTTACCGCCCTTCTTAAACAGTGGCACCACATTTGCCAACCTCCACTCTTCCGGCACCTCACCTGTGACTATCGATGATACAAATATCTCAGCAAGAGGCCCAGCAATCACTTCTGTAGCTTCCCACAGAATTCTTGGGTACACCTGATCAGGTCCTGGGGATTTAACCGTTTCAAGAAATCCAGCACTTCCTCCTCTGTAATCTGGACATTTTGCAAGATGTCACCATCTATTTCCCTGCAATCTGTATCTTCCATATCCTTTTCCACAGTAAATACTGATGCAAAGTATTCATTCAGTATCTCCCCTATTTTTTGTGGTTCCACACAAAGGCTGCCTTGCTGATCTTTGAGGGGCCCTATTCTCTCCCTAATTACCCTTTTGTTCTTAATATATTTGTGAAAACCCTTTGGATTCTCCTTAATTCTATTTGCCAAAGCTATCTCATGTCCCCGTTTTGCCCTCCTGATTTCCCTCTTAAGTATACACCTACTTTCTTTATACTCTTCTAAGGATTCACTCAATCTATCCTGTCTATACCTTGTTGCAACAGTATTTATGTGGTGAGTCCAGTTAAGTTTCTGGTCAATGGTAATTTTCAGAATGTTGATATGAAGGATTCAATGATGGTAACACTCATTTTGCACATGGTCATTTTTTGGCATTTGTCTGGTGTGAATGCTACTTGCCAATTGTCAGCCCTGGATATGGTCCAGATATTGTTCCATTCGAACATGAACTGCTTCAGTATCTGAGGAGTCACGAATGGAGCTGAACATTGAGTGAACATTGGCAAACATCTCTAATTCTGACCTTATAATGGAGGAAAGATCATTGATGAACCAGATCTAGGCCTGGGGCCTACAGAAATTCCTTGAAGAATTCCTGCAGAGATGTCCTGGAACTGATATGACTGATCTCCAACAAAGGGCGAAAGTGAGGACTGCAGATGCTGGACATTAGAGTCGAGACTGTGGTGCTGGAAAAGCACAGCAGGTCAGGTAGCATCCAAGAAGCAGGAGGACTGACAGTTAGAGCAAAAGCCCTTCAACAGGAATGAAGGACTTTTACCCGAAATGTCAATTGTCCTGCTCCTCGGTCGCTGCCTGACCTGTTGTGCTCTGCCAGTACCACACTCTTGACTCTGACCTCCAACAAACAAAATCATCTTCCGGTGTGCGAGGTATGACCCCAACCAATGGAAAATTTGGCCTCTGATTCCCATTGATTTGCTATGGTTCCTTTGGCCACATTTGATTGAATGCAGCCTCAATGTCAAGGCCAGTCACTTTCACCTCACCTCTAGAATTCAACACTTTTGTCCATGTTTGAACTAGGGATGTAATGAGGTCAGGTACAGAGAGGCCCTGAATCCAAACTGGGTGTCATTAAGTAGGTTATTGCTGAGCAGGTGCTCCTTGATCACACTGATGGTGGGACCTTCTATCATTTTACTGTTGATCAAGATTAAACTAATGTATAGTAAATAGCTGGGTTGGATTTGTCCTGCTTTTTGTTTACACGACATAGCTGGACATTTTCCCACTTGATCAGGTAGACGCCAATGCTATAACTGTACTGGAACAACTTGGGAGTAGCAAGTTCTGATGCATTAAGCTTCAGTACTGTTGCTGGAATATTGTCAGGGCCCATAGACATTTCAATATCCGGTGCCTCCAACCATTTCTTGATGTCATGTTGAGTGAATCGAATTGGCTGAAGACTGGAATGTGAGAATACCAGGGACCATTAGAGGGGGCCGAGATGGATCATCTATTTAGCATTTCTCACGAAAGATTGCTACAAATGTATCCACCTTATCTTTTCCGCAGGAGGATGGGGATATTTATGGACCGTCCTCTGCCAGTGAATGGTTTAATTGTCCACCAATTTACAACTGCATGCGGCAGGATTGATCTGATCCATTGGTTCCGGGATTGCTTAGCTCTGTCTATCGCTTGCTGCTTATACTGTTTGGCATGCAGTAGTCCTGTTTGGTAGATTCACCAGGTTGCTACCTCATTTTAGATAAGCCTGGTGCTGCATTTGGCATGCCCTCCTGCACTCTTCATTGAACCTGGATTGATTTTTTTGGCTTGATTGCAATGGCTGAGTGGTTGATATGCCAGGCCATGAGGTTGCAGATTGTGTATAATTTTGATATTGTTAATGGCCTCTCATCTCATGGATTCCCAGTTTTGAGTTGTTAGATCTGGTTGAGATTTGTGTTCCATTTCGCAGACAGTGAAGAACAGTTTTGTAAGATTACAAAGGGATCTTGATCAAATGGGCAAAGGGGCTAATAAAATGGCAGATCAAGTTCAATCTATATAAATGCAAGTTATTGTGTTTTGGTACAACAAACAGGTTCAGGACTTATACAGTTAGTGGTGTCCTGGGTTGTGTTGCAGAACAGAGTGCCCTAGGGGTTCAAGTACATAATTTTTTGAAGGTTGCATCACGTATAGACAGGGTGGTTAAAAATGCGTTTATCACACTGCTTTCACTGCTCAGTCCTTTGAATGTAGGAGTTGGGAAGTCATGTTACGATTGTACAGGTGAGGCCTCTTCTAGAATAATGTGCCCAGTTCTAGTGACCCAGTTATAGGAAGGATATAATTAAGCTGGAGAGGATTCAGAAGAAATTTACCAGGATGTTGCTGAGTATGCAAGGTTTGAGTTATAAACAAAGCAGTGTGTGGAGGACTGTATACCGAGGAAGTCAATCCTGGGTTCCCAACAGGAAACCCTAGATGAGTCAGGACATACAGAACCTGCTAAAAACCAGGCATGAGGCCTGCAGATCAGGAAACCATACAAATATAAAGAATCCAAGTATGACCTTCGCAGAGCCATTAAGACAGCCTGCCTAGAACCAATACTGATCTAAACTAGAGACCCAGACAGACATTCAGACTATGGCAAGGACTGAATGACATCACAGGTTCTAAAAAGAGACAGTGTAAGATAGCAGATGATGCCATATCCCTCCCAGCTTGTCTCGTCACCTTCTATGCTTACTTTGAGCAGAATTTCGGTGGAGCGATAACACCTATTCTGACAAGTCCTGATGAACCTATCCCAACAGTCACTGCATCAGAGGTCAGATCAGTTTTCCTTCGTGTGAATCCAAGGAAAGTGACGGGACCAGACGGATTATCAGGCCGTGCACTCAGAGCATGTGCAGATCAACTGACAGAGGTCTTTTTGGACATCTTCAACCTCTCCCTGCAGCAGTCCAGAGTGCCTGCCTGTTTCAAGAGGGCCAACAGCATCCCTGTGACGAAGAAGGCTCATGCAGCATGTCTCAATGATGACCGCCTAGTGGTCCTAACTTCAGGGTCATGAAGTGCTTTGAAAAGCCAGCCATGCCATTAATCAACTCCAGCCTCCCCACTACTCGTGACCCACTCCGATTTGCCTATCCGACCAACAGATCCATGTCAGATGCCATATCATTTGCCCTTCACTCTTCCCTAGAACATCTTGGCATCAAGAATAGCTATGTAAGAATTCTACAATCAGCCTTTAACACTAGTATCCCCTCAAGACTGATTACTAAACTTAGTGATCTCAGACTAAGGCCCACTCTCTGCAACTGGATCCTGTTTCCTGACCCACAGGCCACAAATCAGTGAAGTTTGGGGACAATATTTCATCATCACTAGCACTCAACACTGGAGTCCCATTGGAATGTGTATTCAGCCCCCTACTGTACTCACTGTATACCCATGACTATGTCACCAAATACCAAAGTAATGTCATTTACAAGTTCGCTGATGACACCACCAGATGGCAATGAAACAGACTACAGACAGGAGGTGGAAGACCTGTTAAAATGGTGCACTGAGAACAACCTAGCTCTCAATGCCATCAAAACTAAGGAACCCATTATTGGCGGGATGTAACTCGTACACCCCTCCACATTAACAGCACAGAGGTGGAATGAGTGGAGAGTGTCAAGCTCCTGGGAGTGGTCATCTACAACAAGGTTTCTTGGACTCTTCATGTGGATGCACTGGTTATAAAGGCCCAACAGCATCTCTTCTTCCTCAGGCAGCTGATGAATTTTACCATAACAGTGAATACCCTTGCTAACTTTTATAAGTGCACCAAATGGAGCATTCTGTCTGAATGTATCACTACCTGGTATGGCAACTGTGCCATTCAAGATTGGAGACGGTTACAGTGAGTGGTGAACTCGGCCCGGACAATCACAAAGGCCAACCTCCCATCTACAGCATCCATCTACCAGGCCTGCAGTCAAGGAAAGGCCGCCAACATTCTTAAAGATCCATCCCACCCTGGTAATGTTTTTCTACAACCTCTACCTTTGGGTAGAAGGTACAGAAGCCTGAACACACGCACCAGCCAGTTTCAAAACAGTTTCTACCCTACTGTTGTTAGAATACTGAATGGACTCACAAATTCTTAATATTAGCCTGTACCTGTGTTTTTGTTTTTGCCGTTGTTTACCTATTATTTACTATCAATGCTACTTAACTATGTGGTCTACCTATATTGCTTGCAAGACAAAGCTTTTCACTGTGCCTCGGTACATGTGACAATAAATTCAATTCAATTCATTCATTCATTGACTGGGATTTCTTTCACTGGAGCACAGGAAGTTGTGAGGTAACCTTATTGAGGTTTATAAAATCATGAGGGGTATAGATAGGGTAAATGGCAGGTGTCCTTTTCTTGGTTTGGGGGGGGTTTCAATTCTAGGGGGTGCACTTTTAAGGTGAAAGGAAAGGATTTAAAAAAGACATGAGGGGCAAACCTTTTACATAGAGGATGGTTTGCATGTGGATTGAACTTCTTGAGGAAGTGGTTAATGAGAGCACATTTACAATGTTTAAAAGACACTTTGGTAAGTACGTGATTAGGAAAAGTTTGGAGGGATATGAGGCAGGGGCAGGCAAGTAGGACTAGTTTAGTTTGGAATTATGTTTGGCATGGAATGGTTGGACCAAAAAGTCTGTATCTGTGTTGTATGAATTTATGACTATGACTTTATAACATGATGGAGGATATTCTCAATGTGAGGTGGAACTATGCCTCCACAAGGACTGTGCAATGGTTACTCTTACTGATACTGCCATGGAAAAATGCATCTGCAGCTGACAGATTGCTAAGAGTGAGGTAAACTATGTTTTCCCTCCTGTTTCTCTCATTGACTGTTGCAATCCAACCTAGCAGGTGTGTTCTTTAGGACTCAACCGGTTTGAGCAGTAGTGGTCATGGAAATTCCAGGGAACGTTTTGCACCCTTCCTACCCTCAGTGCTTCTTCCAAGTGCTGTCCAATGTGGACAAACACTGATTTATCAGATAGGGAGGATGGTTGTGATAATCAGCAACTTTCCTTGGCCATGTTTAACTTGAAGCCATGAGACATCTTGGGTCAGGAATCAAAACTGAGGACTCCCAGACCAACTCCCTCCTGACTGTAAACCACTGTGCTATAACCTCTGCTGGGTTTGTCCTACTGGTGGGACAGGACATATCCAGGATAGTGATGGCCATGTCTGGGGCATTGTTTGCAAGGTACAATTCCATGAGTATGACTATGTCAAGCTGTTGCTTAACTAATCCGTGAGACAGCTCTTTCAATTTTGGCACCACCATCCAGATGTTATTAAGGAGGACTTTGCAGGGTTGACAAGACTGTTTCCATCATTGTCTATTCCGGTGTCTGAGTTTAAGACTCATGGCTCATCTGGTTTCATATCTTCACTGAGATATTATCATAAACCTGTACAACTGAGTGGCTTGTTAACTGCTTCAGAGGGTAGTTTAGAGTCAACCACATTGCTGAAGGTCTGGAGTCACATGTAGGCCAGAGCAGGTGAGGATGACAGATTTCCTTCCCTGAACAATATTTATGAACTAAGCAACAATGGCTTCATGTCCATCAACAGATTCTTAATTCCAGGCATTTTTTTATTGAATTCAAATCCACCATATGTGAGATGTGAATCTGAGTCCCCGTAACATTAGAGTCGAGGTGTGATGCTGGAAAAGCACAGCAGGTCAGGCAGCATCCGAGGAGCAGGGGACTCAACATTTCAGGCAAAAGCCCTTCATCAGGAATTCCTGATGAAGGGCTTTTGCCCGAAACATTGACTCTCCTGTTCCTTGGATGCGGCCTGACATGCTGTGCTTTTCCAGCACCACACTCTTGACTCTAATCTCCAGCATCTGCAGTCCTCATTTTCCCCAGAACACTGACTGAGTTTCTGGATTAATAGTCTCATAATATTATCACTTGGCTATTGCCTCCCCATGCATGTGGCAATTTTAATAGTAAAAACTCTTTCTTCACTTATTAGATTACTTTCAAACAATATTTGTAATTAAGCCACTTAAGATAATTGGACAGCTCATTAAAAGCTTGGAAAAAAGGTAGATTTTAAGAAGTGCTTTGTAGATGTTAGAATTCGAAAAGCAGAAATATTTAAGAAGGGAATTACTAAACTCAGGGCACAGATATTTAACAGTATGATCTCCAATGATAGAATAAATAAAATGCAAGATGCACAAGAAGACAGAATTGCAGAAAGACAAAGATCTTGTGGATGAATTTATGATTTATGAATTTACACAGACGGGAAATTTTGAAACCAGGATCAGTTTGATGATATAAGCAAAATGTATGGTTGCCAAATCACCAGGCTTTATGGAGTAGCAAATTAGATGGAAATGAATTTCTTTCGAAAAGAAATATCACTTAAGATAAGGATGCAGTGCCAATGTCTTGATTGGATAGCGGGCCAAAACCCCGGAACTAGCAATGAAGAAATTTGAAGGAAAAGTTAAAAATTTTAAAATTTGAGGATATGGAGCAAATATATGGCAGGAAGTATGAGAAATAAATGACAACTTGTGTTCTGGGCAACATTTTTATGGGTTCCTTAGGTTAAGGTGATTGGAAGATGGAAAATTGGATATGTTGTGTAATGTAAATGCTGAATTAAATTTTCTCAGCCTGTGAATGACATAGTCAATACTGAATTAATTGACAAAATATGGCCGGATCTGAAAAAGGTGAATCTTGATAATGGCAATACAAAAATCTCATTAGAGAGCAGCAAGAGGTACACTTGCGTGTATTGAAATCTTATTGTTACATTTTCTTGTCTAATTTATATGACATGAAAGTTAAAGCTGGTATCTAACAGCTCCAGCTAACTGCTAATGCATCTGGGCCACCATCTTGGAAGTGCAGTCTCCAACATCTTAGGGTATACTCTTGGGCACTGACCACCAGCAACCTCTTCCACCATACCATTCTCCACTTCAGTTAATTCCATAGGCTGAGTTAAGTTCAAGGATATTTTGTGGTATGACACTGTGGTACATCAATGGCACACTTACAGCAGCTCTTTCAGAAAACAGACTGCAAGTGTACAGCCAAATGACCCTGCTCACTGAAAGTTAACATAGGTTTTCAGTGTCCACTAATATGGTAGAGAAGTTGAAAAGTTACTCGAGGTTTGGAAGCAGTATGCTGACATACAGAATTAACAACCCTGGCTTCAATACTTGCACAATACATCATGATGGTTGGCACGGCTAAGCTGTCATGCCAAAGCTTATGTGGTAATGTTGGGGCATGAAGATTTAAATTAAAATGTTTAAATTGAAATGTTGGAATGTGTAGAAGCTCAGAACCAGTGGGTTCTGATAAGAGTGCAAAGAAAAAAAGTTTACCAGGATAAGCCGTGACTCATTCTGCGAAACATGACCTGTGTTACCTTCCACCCTCATCCAAATCACAAGTGCAAAATAAGACCATAAGATGTAGGAACACAAGTAGGGCATTTAGATGGTTGAAATTGCTCTGCTATTCAATGAGATCATGACTGATCTGAAAATCCTCAATGCAAACTGACTGCTATCACACATCAAGTGAGTGGAGTAAATGTTTCTTTTTAATCTGTCTGAATACATGAGCTCCACCTCTGTGATGTCTACTCATGGGATATGAGTATCACTGGCTAGCCAGCATTTATTGCCCAGTTACCTTTGAGAAGGTAGAGGGTAGCTCATTTCTTGAACTGCTGAAAGCCATTTAAAGTAAGCATAATGCCATAAAGGAGGGAGGTGCTGGATTTTGAGTCACTGACACTGAACAAATGCTGATACATTTCCGAGTCAGGGTGGTATGTGATTTGCAGAGGAACATGCAAATGATGGTGTTCCTAAGAAATTATTGCTCTTCTGCTCACAGAAGATTTTGTCTAAATAACTTGGTGAATTCCTACAATACATCTTGTAAATGGTACACACTGCTACTTGAGCATCAGTGGTGGAGAGAATGAACGTTTGTGGATGTGGTGGGAATCAAGTGGGCCATTTTGTCCTGGATGGTGTCAAGTTTCTTGAACATTGTTGAAACTCCTCTCATCCAGGTAAGCGTATCGTACTCCTTCACATTCCTTACTTGTGCATTGCGGATTGAGGACTAGCACAGGTGAGTCAGGATGTGAGCTATTTGCTCGAGGATTCCGAGCCTCTGACCTGCTGTTGTAACCACAGCAGTTAAATGGCTAGTACAGTTTAGTTTTTGGTCAATGGTAATGCCCAGGATATTGATAATGGGGGATTCAGTGACCTCTCACCTTGAGCTGTAAGCATTTATCACCATACTTTACATGCGACCTGCTTTTATTGGGTGATGGTGGGGGTGAGTGGGGGTTGCAAGGTTTCAGCAATCCTACGACACTTTCAAACTCCTACAGTATTTGAATGGTATGCTTATGCTCCAACTGTCAGAGTAAGGTTCTATGTCAAAAGACTATGTACATCCATCCCATGGCATTCCTTGCCAAGTCTTCTATGTACTATTGTGTTTAGAACTATGCTAAACTGTCACATGAATGTGATGTTAAAACTGACTGCTTACATTACTAAGAGGCTGTTCCGTTTCTGATATTCCCCAAATAGGTTCATTGGAACAGTGTTCAATAGATCCAGGGACAGCAATGGTTATCATCACTGCGGGTCCATTGTAAAAAAGACACAGATAAATGAATGAGGAATAAATGTGCCAATTTCCACTGGCTGCTGAATAGGCTCCGTTTGAAGAAATCACAGCTAAAGGTTTCCTCATGCAGAGGAGGCACAAGAGTTTTACAGTCTATCATACTTGATGCCGTTTCCTTTAGATGAACAGGTGCATTGTTGCCACAGACATGTTTCCCCGTGATAAGGTCAGTGCTTACTTCTCCCAGGTGCAGTGTGCACTGTACACAGATTGCGTTACAGCACCATATTTTATTGTAGCAGACTCCATTCACAGGAAAGGATTCCATTCCATAAACGTATAAGTCTTCTATAATCTTTGGTACCACATTTTAGAAGTCTGCACCAGGTAATGTGCAAGTTGCCATAATGCCTATATCCTTAAGAACTCTCAGGTTCCTGCTTAGTCTCAAGGGTCAGATGTCTTACAAGAATGTTTACTGGGATACCAGGGCTACCATCAATAACTGTGGCTGATGACTCCATTACTCAACCTCCGTATTCAGATGGAATTAGATATAACACAGTCCAATCTTCCAGCAATGAATCATGGAGTAGATGTTAAGCCTCCTGAAGATGAGATTCTAATGCCTGTATCACTCACAGGGCACCCTGCAGTACAATCCAGACAAGCTATGCTGCATAATTCTTGCATGTTGTGTTCTGTGTAAGTAAAACAGGTAAAGAAGGAATGTAATGACTTCTAAAGAGCTGAGAAAGCAGCAGCAGTCTTTACAAGGAAGAAGCAAAGAACACTGAGCATGAGGACCATCACCTTCAACATTATACAGCACTGCAACAGTGGGTGTAACAAGTCAAACAGTGTTTAATTGATAACTGGCTTCAACAGGTATAAGTTAGGTGAAGTGATCATTCATGGACTGCAAGTTTGTTGTTGCTTGAAAAGTAAGCAGCCCTTATTTATTCCTAGAAACAAATATAGATCTTTTTCTTGAATTGTTCTTTGCTTTTCTGTTAACATTTTCACTGTTTGAAGGCTTTTCGACATGGTGATGCTCCCACATCGAACAACGACAAGATGTTATGCCATACTGGACACTGGAGAAACCTTTTCACACAGTTTGAATATATTCTGCCACCAAGGAGAAGTAGCCTGTGTAGTTTCATTTCTGTAGCTGCAGTTGCAACGACAGTTGATCAGACTGATGTCAGTGACATAACTCCAAGAAAGTTCTGACAGCAACGAATACCTCTGCTGCTAGCGATTGCATAATAGCAGTGCTATGAAATCAGCAGTGGAGGATTATGTGACATAACGTGCTAAAGCTCATTGAGAGAAGTCCTCACTGAAACTCTCCAAAAGTGATTTGGTTAAATTCAGCTTGTTGAGTCCAGTGTTACAAAATTCATGAGTAATGGTTTCACTCTTGGATGAGCTAAGGCAGAGATTTTCTTAAGGTAAAATATACTTGTTAGTAGCTCACCATCAATTGTAAGAGTAATTAGAGATGGCAATGTTTTATGGCCACTTTTATCTGAGACACTGTTATCCAGTGAACAAATTAAGAAACAATATTAGGTTAGAAACTGAACTCAGGGTTAAATAGAGCATCAAGTTTGCAAATAATTTAGTTTTGCCTCAGAAAGCAGTACAGTAGGCAGTCGGATCCAGAGTTTGTAGTATTAATTCAAAATAATGGATTGATTTGGCAAAATGGTCAACTCATCAAATATTCAGAGTAAACTGAATTTGGGTCAACTGCATAGCAATTAAAAAGGTGAATTCCAGCAGGATATTGTTAATGTATATACAGAATCTGATCTGATATTTTCAGAAACATCACTGAGGTATAGAATATTAATGAAAAAAATAGGTGGGAACCAAGGGTACATCTCCTATTTGTTAAAAGTGTGAATGCGTGGAAGTCAAATGAGGACAGTCAGCTTAGTAGTGATGTCCTCTTTGGTGACTAGCTTGTCACAAGCTAGCATTTAGATTCACACACAAGCAATGTTGTTTGGAAAAGATGCTGGAGAACTGGGGATCCATCAGCCTGGATAACAATCAAAATAAAACCCACTGTCTCGCCCATAGTCTTTTATTTTTCTCTGCTTCAAAGCTTCCCATCCTTTTCTTGCAGCAAAAAAGTCCATGCACTTACAATTCTCTACACACAAGGTTTTTCCTAGCCTTTACTAGTATATTCCGACAAAAGTCACAGCCTATGTGAAAAGGAAGACAGAATAGTAAAACGTTTTTCATCCACAACATTGTAGTTTGTAAATATTATAAAAGAGAAAAAGAGAGGATATTTCTCTCAGTCTCTCAAGTCAGACAAATGTTGTGATGAAGACTAAGTACAAAAACGTAACCTGTTCCAAGCTGTCTATTTTGAAGCACACAAAATCAACCTTGAAGGCCAGTCCTCATGAGTAAAACTATATCTACAAGTCTGTTGCTTAAAGATTCCACTAATTAAACCTTTGCCTTCGTGACCCCAAATTCCTAAATCTCTAACTCTGCAAAGCCACTGCAGGATCCATGCACATCGAATAGTGGGTGTGCACATTGATTTCTGGTTTAGCGCTGCTGTGCCTGGACCTCGGCACAGGAACAGGATAAAATATTACAGAGAACTTAGTATGTCCATGCTGTGTTCATTCAATATTAATGCAATGCTTTCACAATGCTGCCTTTCCTTGAGATTTTTCCCTCACAGTTTGATTGTCTAACTACAAGGTTGAAAATGAAAAGAAAAGCTTTTTACTAAAAGCTTCTATCTCACAATCCACATCCAACAACCTGCTCTGAAAATTCTTCACGTTTTGACATCTGTGACAAATTGCATCATCAGAGGAGGTAATCCATAACATTTTAAAACAGTCAATGTCCTGTGCAAGATAATTCCAACATTTATTTTAGAAATGTGAATTCATTTTCTTCATCTTTGCCAGCTTTTCCTTAAGTCATACACATACCATTTGCCAGTTTTAGTAAAGTCCAACCATTAATTCTGAGATGATTTGTTTACAAAGTGTAACAAATAAGGACAAAAACATTATTGCTACCCATCTTCAGGAATAAAGACTTTCAACAAAGAATTAGATAAAAACTTAGAGGAGAAGAATTTTCAGATATTTAGGGAAAGGACAGGTAAACTGTTACGGTCCCAGTTAATGTTACTATCTCCTCCTTCCTTCTTTATTCTAGGCCAATGTCCTTAAATTGTTTTTAAACAGAAAATCAGAGAAATGTTTGACACAGAAAGTGGTCATTTGGCCTACTATGTCTATGCCAGCTCTGCAACTGAATATCAGATCTCTTCTTAACCTTCTCTCCCAGGAGAATGGTCCTAAATTTTAAAATCTATCCTCACGACTGAAACTTCTGGAACCATTGAACATTAGCTTGTTATTTTATACTACTGGTCTAGTGACATTATCATTATATCACCACCTCCCACATCAATTTTACTTTTTGAAGTGCAATTTGGGATATACCACTCAGTAAACATGAAATAAATAGTTTATTTCAGTGCTATATAAATCCAATACCATGTATATATAATTATTCATTTTGTTCTCGAATCACTAAGTCTCAGTGTGACATCTGTAACTGACGCTTATCTGCTAATACCTTGAAGTCTGGGTTCTAATTTGCCGGTTTGCTGAAAAAAATGAATGTTGAACTTTCAAACATCCTTAAAGTTGTCAACTTTCTTTGTCTCTGTTCAAGGGAAAACTATCTATCAATTTACTGTGCATCATTGTGTGATGTCATTCCAAAGTTTCCTTTTACTTGTTGACATACCATGGTGACATAAGGCAAATGCTGTTACCTTTTGCAGTTCTAAAAAAAATTTCATTTTCTTATTCCGTATGGAAGTTGTATGTCTTCAGTTTCATTTTAGATGTTCCAGGGTCTTCACTCATCATTGATATGGATGTGTCACTGTTGGAGTGGGCTGGACAAAGTCAGAAGTCACATGACACCAGGTTATAGTCCAACAGTTTTATTTGAAATCACAAGCTTTTGGAGCGCTGCTCCTTTGTTTGGTGAAATCACCTGACAAAGGAGCAGCACTCAGAAAGCTTGTGATTTCAAATAATACTGTTTGAATTATTATCTGGTGTTGTGTGACTTCTAACTTCATCACTCATCATTGTCACCAGCCAAAGAAGCACTTTTTAGATAAAATAAAAAGCAAGCTTACACCAGCTACTAGCCTCCAAGGAGAATACGCTTTGGGTTAGAGATCTGCACCATACATAATAAACAACAGGATGTAAAGGTTTTTGTAAACCAAGTTTTAAAATAGATTGAATTCAGACATAAATTCTGCACTTGCACAAATTATGAGTTTTAAATGTGAAGCTGGAAGCCCTTTTCCCTAGATCACTTCATCCTGTAATTTGTGATGCCACTGGTCACACTGCAGGTAGGCCTCTGGATCCACACCTCAGAACTGGAATATTGCTGTTGTTCTCAAGAAGGTCAGGAAGTCACTTTTGTAACTGTAATTTGTTTTTGGGACCTGCGTAGTTGTGTCACTCAGGTACTGGATGTTGGACATAGCAGGGTTCTTGTTAATTTTTGTTTGTTCTGCAAGGACCTCCAAGTACAGCAGTAGCTTCTGGAAGTGAATATCATGATTCAGCATGATGATCGACAGGCACAGCTTAGGCAGAAGGCAGAATGCAGAACGAGAATGAGAAACTGAGACTGCTATTGGGACTGGATCAATTAGTCGATCACAATCTGTGAGTTGGAGACCATGGCTCTAAGCCTTTCTTTGGGCAAATCATGTTGTCTAATTTCAGTTACTTTTTGGAAACTAAGATTTTTAAATTTCATCTTGCTTTTTTTTATTTTACTCACTTTTCATTATCTACTGGTTTCTTGCTCCCTCATGTATTTTAATTCTACCTTCAGTTTTTATTTCACTTCTTTTTCATTCTCTAAGTCATTTTTTCTCCATTTCTAACTGAATCCTAGCTAATCTAGCGGTGCCATCTCAGTTTTAGATTTCACCTATTCAAATTCTTTATGTTGGATAATCATTTGAAGAATCTCCTCATTACAAGGTCCTGCTTTTACTTCTTTTTATCAGCTAACTTCCAGAGTTCACCTTAATCAAGGGTTTCAAGTTGCTCACTGTTATATCTTCAACTTTTAGAATATTGCATACAATTCTGATCACTGTTCTATAGAAAGGATGTTGTTAAACTTGAGAGGGTGCAGGAAAGATTTACAAGGATGTTGCTGAGACTGGAGGGTTTGAGTTATAGGGAAAAAAAAGTTATAGGGGCTTTTTTCCTTGAACATTGGAGACTGAGGTGTAACCTTATAGAGGTTTACAAAATCATGAGGTGCATGGATAGGGTGAACAATCAAGGTCTTTTTCCTAAGGTGGTTGAGTCCAAAACCAGAAGGCATAGGTTTAAGGTGAGTGGGGAAAGATTTAAAAGGGACCTGAGTAACTTTTTTACGCTTGTGTATGGAATGAGCAGATGGAGGAAGTGGTGGAGGCAGGTACAATTACAACATTTAAAAGGCATTTGGATGGGTTTATGAAAAGGAGGATTTTAGAGGGGATATTGGCCAAATGCTGGCACATGGGACTAGATCAGATTGGGATGTCAGGGTGGCATGTACAAGTTTGACCAAAGGATCTGTTTCCATGCTTACGACTCAATAACTTCCAGAAAACTCTTAGCAACTTTCAAAACCCTCATTAAAATACGTGCAATAAACTTCACCACATATCAAACATTTCCTGTCCAAAACCTCCACATGCCCACTACTTTAAGAAGACAGATTTAGATCCAATGAATTCAAATCCCTCAACAGCCCCCGCTTATTATGATCTCAATTGATGTTACTTCTGGACACATTATACCACAGATTTAAAACCTGGCTTCTTAGAAAATACTTTGTTTTCTTTATATATAATTAATGCAGTGGTCCTTCACTGAACTATAAGCATGCAATGCTGTAGATTGGGAGTTTTAACAATAATACAGTTTACTGAACTACTTACATTTGAAAGACACAATCCCACCTACTCCCAACACTATCATTTTATATACTCAAATACCAGAGACAGAGGTCTCTTCTTTATTACAACTATAGATTTGAAGTAACTATTTCTTTCACTTCCCAGTCTTGAGAGATTGATAAACTCTTCCTTGATTATCCTGGAGCTTAAACTTTGTTAGCTTCAGAAAACTGCTTTCAGGTTCTAACTAAACATTTCTGGTCTGAATGTTTCAGACCAAAACCGCTACACTGAGGTGTCTATTTCCTAACTGTTCTGTACCACTCTGCAAAGTTCCAACCCATTCTAAGTGATTAAAGACAACAACATCTTGGTTTGTTCAACACACCGCATCAGTTGAACTATAAATTCAGTGTCCTATGATCCTGCCCCACTAGCTACCTGACGAAGGAACAGCGCTCTAAAAACTTGTACTCCAAAAAAATCTGTTGGACTATAACCTGGTGCTGTGTGATTGTTAACTTTATTCACAACAGTCCAACACCAGCACCTCCACATCACAAGTTACAATGGGAAACCTTGATGCGAAACTTCAATCATTGGCAAGCCACCTCCAGGCATTTCTGCAGTCTGACTCTAAGGAAAATCTGCTTCCCACTGGGAACACCTTGGATTTGTCAGGCATCTCTGCTATTCCAATAAATATGAATAAAAATATTATTTGTCCTTCTGACCACTCATATTTTTCAATTAACTATCATTTACATATTACTTGGATATCTTTGATTACTGAGGCATATAAATAAGATTTTATTTCAAATCCATATGCTGCACACCTCCAGCCCAAACTTGTAGAAGAAGTAATTTATGAAATACTTGGCACAGTTCACCAGTCCATTATCCAAGTGTTGTCTTGTGATGTCATGAAAGATAGTTTTTGTTACTGGATGTGGAAGGTTATTGCGAAGCCTAAAGTACTCCTGATGACGGTAGATTGTGACTTCAAATGCTAAAACAGCAAGAATCAGCAGGTTGTTCTAGAAAAGAGAAAAAATAATTACATTTATTATACTTGAATTTTCCCAAAATTCTGAAGATATATTCTGAACTGGTTATGACAGAATTTGAAAATTTAAGGCGTCCCACAAAAGTCAGAAGGTGCTCTTGGTATCTGCCTTCATACAATGCACTATTTGTAAGTGCAATTTGCTGTTGATAGCAGCTAAAATGAACTAAGCAAGTTTCTAGAAGTTGCACATTAAGCCTGCTGTACCATTCAGTCAGAACATGGCTGATCATTTATCTTAACTCCATTAACTGATGTCATTAGCACCCAGAACATCCACTGACTTCTGCCTTGAGCATACTCAAGAGCTTCCTTATAGTCCCACTCATTATAGCTTATCATCCTCAGAATGACCTGTTTATATCCACTTTGTTCTTGCCTGTTAATGAATTCTCAATTTAATTCATAATATTACTGCTAGTCCCTCATGTGCTCTAATTTTTTTTAACTAACCTCCTGAGTGGGATTATCAACAGCTTCTGAAAATCCAAACATATCATATCCATTGCTTATCCTTTATGTAATATCTCTTACAGTAACATCCCCAAAAAACTCAAACATGGTTGCCAAACAGGATTTCCCTTTCATGTTCAATTGTACTAAGGGGAAATGTTCGAAATGTCCCCTTATCACATTCTTTATAATATATTCCAATATTGAGCACCCTACTGATATCAAACTAAAACATCTGTAATTCTCCATTTTCTCTTTCCCAGCCTTCTTAACCAGCAATTACATAAAAACAAACTAGGCAAAAGTGAGGACTGCAGATGCTGGAAACCAGAGTTTAGATCAGAGTGGTGCTGGAAAAGCATGGCAGGTCAGGCAGCATTCGAGGAGCAGGAAAATTGACGTTTCAGGATGAAGGGCTTTTGCCCGAAACGTCGATTTTCCTGCTCCTTGGATGCTGCCTGACCTGCTGTGCTTTTCCAGCACCATTCTAATCTAAAAAAAAATCTAGTTCATCTGTTTGGTTGCTCAAGGAATTGTGACCAGACCTACATCAGTGATTCTTTGACCAGTACCTAAACAATCAGACAGCATCAGTAAAGTGCAAAGAGTAGCATCTATGATCTTTTTGGCATTGGTTAATCAGGGCCTTAAGGTCTTGTACTAGACTTTGAAGCAACAAGTTGCTGAACTATGAAGTTAAAAAGTTATTACAGTTGACATAAGGCAAGGAACTACTGATGCTGGAGATCTGAAACAAAAACAGAAATTGCTGGCGAAACTCAGCAGATGTGGCAGGATCTATGGAAAGAAAGGAGATTTAATATTTTGAGTCTGGCGACTCTTAATGAGAAGACCGGCTGAGTTTTTCCAGCAATTTCTGTTTTTGTTTCAGCAATTATGACAGTTAGGAATATTAAATAACTCGGACTGGTGGGAAATTCAAGACAAAGAAATAGATTTTTAAAAATTAAACATAGTCAACGGATGTTTTGTTGGTGGTTTTGTTTTGTTATAAGTATTGTCACATAGGTCAGCACTTCAGATGGTGAGACCAATGGATTTCTTAAATTCCAAAGTATAGTTTATTGTTTTACAAGGTCCAAGTTAAATCAAACACCATATCCAGAACTAACCTGAACTACACAGAAGACTAATAGAGAAGTGATGGCCTAATGGTATTATCACCAGACTACTAATCCAGTGACCCAAGTGATGTTCTGAAAATATGAGTTTAATGATGACCATGAAACCACAGCTTGGTGGAGGAAAAGCCTATTTTGTTTGTTAATGTTTCTTTCAATGAAGGAAACTACTCTCCTTACCTGGTCTAGCCTACGTGTAACTCCAAACCATTGGCAATGTGGCTGACTCTTAACTGCCTTTGAGCAATTAGGGATGGGCAACAAATACTGGCTAGTGATGCCCATGTCCTATGAATAATTTTTTAAAAACCCCAAAACACTCTTGCTGAACCTCTGGATCCAATACATTCCCCTGCCAACCAGGTCACAATCAATTAACTTCACCCGCTTGGCAGTTATCCACCCCAGTCATCCGATACCTGTAACACCCGTTATTCAAGTGCTTCTTTGTGTTGTCATAAAGATGATTTTAAAAATGGATGTTATTGCAGAAGTAGAAATACTTCTGGTTGACAGGCTGGAGCTCTTGCTTCACAAGATGAAAGTCTATGAAAGCGGGGAGGAGTATTGAAGAGCTATGAGAGATTATGCTGAGAGGCAATGCAATGCATTCAATGACTGCATACAATGCATATACTTCAAATCAACTCATTAGCTGCAAAAAAAAACAATTAGGACATTCTGAAAATGAATTGCCATAAGTGGCTGAGCCTTGTGTGACATTGGTTGAGAGTGCTGATCTTCAGCCTGTAGACTTGCTGTTAACAGTCTCACCTCCTTCTGGAAGGTTTTTCATGTCTATACTATCTGTCTATGAAGGAACATGCAGCTGAGGAATAGAATAGCTGCTGTTGCACCTACTGATGTTGCTCTTGCTGCTAGGTTAGGAGCAATTGTGTGATATCAGCTCTTGATCTCCCAGCAGATATAGCATGGGACAATGCATAAGTAGTTCCAAGAAATTGACAAATACGCATTAAAGAGTCACATTCTGAGAGAACAGCAGTCTCATTAATGGACAATGCTGCAGTTAATATAACTAATAGAAACATTCCCAGTTTGCCAGTTTCACTGAAGAAGTTCTTCACTTGCCTTCGTGATCTTGGAAAGTTGCTGACCATTCAGGAATTAAGTTACATGGCTAAGAAGTCAGGATTCAGGGTTAATGAACCTCATAGTTGACTTCTGCAAAACCTTAACAATGACTCAGTTAATCCAAGGGAATTCTCCATTCTCCTTCAATCCCACACTCAGAGAAGCCAGAACAGCATGGACTCACGTTGGCTACCCAACTAGACATCAGTTTCTGAGACCTTCCTCTCATCCTCACTATATCTCCACCGACCTGTAAAAAATATGTGCTTATTGCTTGCTCTTGGGCCTTGGCAGCTTTCCTATGGTCTGAAGCAAAGCTTTTAATCTTTGCAGTAAGATTCTGAAAATTCTGCAGTGAATTAGATAAATTACGTAGTATACACTGAAATCCTTGTGAAACCATTCAAGAAATGATGCTAGATTTAACTTTATATACCCTCCATTCTTCGGACCCATCAAATTGTGTTTCAGAACATGAAATGAATACTCCATTGGTCTTGTACATACTCGAAAGTTTCCCACTACTTACATCTGCAGTTCAGAACAATAAGTCAGAATTTCTTACAGATTTGTTTTAAATATAGTTGGTTCATTTACATTTGCTTTATCTTCAGCTTCCAAAAACAGCATAAGATCTTTACTTAATTTATGATCACTTAATTAAAATAATCTAATGAATAATCCAGGATAACACCGAATTCCTCTTTTCTTAATTTGGCTTATGTGACAATCTATTGTTTTCAAATTAAATTTAAAAAACTACACTATTTGAGGCACGTACAAATAAAAGTGAATGAAATCTGCAATAAGAAAAGGAAGTGTTGGAGATCATGCAAAATATGCCTAAATGGTAGCAAAAAGAACATTCTCTTCGGGGAAAATGATTACATGGCAACTTGATGCTGATCTGTGACAGTGCATCAATGTCTTGAGCTTATAACATTTGTTATAAATAGAGTGGAAACACGATATAAACATTCCTCATTGGTATCCTTTTGAATTGGGATCAAATTTGATTGTCAAGGTTTGATTACAAATGTTTTAAGCAACAATCCTCAATTTCACTAATCATAAATAAAGTTTACATTTATTTGCAGTATGAAAAGCCTTTAGCACACGTGGTTTATATTTTGACACTACATTAGAGACATTAATTTATTTTAATGGAGGCAATGTAGAAATGAGACAGTGCCAATAGATGCACAAATGATTACACTCTAGCTGAGCATCAGTTTCTACACAGACTTTAAATTCATTCCTTGGTCCCTTTTGAGATAACGCTTCCTTTTGTTTTACTGAATACGTGTTAGAATGGAAAAGAAAGTTAGGAAATATTGTAGCAAAGCCATACCTTAAGGTATACCAGAAGGGGAGAGGATTTTCTTAGCCCAATCCAATTTGCTGGGTCAACTGGGCTGGCGTAAAGCACTGATTTGTGCAATTTCTCAATGTTCTCTACATTTGTCTCATTAAGTTGTGGCTGAGGAATTAAATATTCAAGAATATTATTTGGAGTCTTAAGTACAAAAATAATTAATATTACTAAATGCTCTATTTTCAATTATTTTCCCTGTTAATGGAAATAATTTACTGTATAAATGCATTCATTTTAACAGTTGAAAATGACTGGCATTAAAAGACCATTCTAAAAAGAACTTCAAAGTTAAACCCATTTGCAACTGAAGTAGGCTTTGCCATGGCTTTTTTAAACTCAGCTATGTCGTTATCACCATTCATCCACATTCCCTGTTAATCTGAGAAAGGATGATGCCACAAATCTGTGTAAGGAAGGTGAAGAGGTTTGACAGAAGTTGGAATGCCTGAACTTCAAATTGGTTTCTGTGACTTCAGCAGAATGGAACGAGAACTGAAAGGCTTCCTCCCATTTACTCTCTCCAACCGTTCCCAGGATATAGACGAGAGTATGGACTCTTACCTGGAGATTATGATGGGGGATCTGGAGGATAGAAACAAGAAACTATGTACAAAGGTTGGTAGTAAGATGACAGTCTGTCCCAATCAGCAATTTAGAAGTACTGAGCAAATGAACAGCAGATCTGGAGACAGTGTCCAAGAGGTTCAAGGGTTTCAGGAGAGCAAGACTAGTGAGTGGCATTGTATTTTCAGAGACCAATATCAACCTTGACTTTCTCAGCATTCTTCTATAAAATACCTTTCAGATCAATAAACCTTGCAAATTTAACTTATCCCTTTCTTTCAGGCACTTCTACACTTATCAATCTGAATGGCAAACAGTTACCACTTCATCCTCATTGGTATGCTATGCACACTCATGCCTCATAGGCTCCTTCCACAAATATTGTCATCCATAAGACCATATGAAATAGGAACAGGAGTAGGCCATTCAACTCCTAAAGCCTGCTTTGTCATCCAACAGGTGAATGGCTGATCCAACATTTTTCATATTCACTTTCCTACATTTTTCCTGTAACCCTTGATTCATCTATTGTTGAAGAATCTATTTCAGCTTTAAATATACAGATGGACTCTGCCCCACAGCTCTCTGTGGCAAACAGTTCCGAAGACAAGGATAAACATCCTCTCAGCACTTTCCCTGACAAGCACCTTAAGAATCCTATGTGTTTCAATGAGATTACCTCTCATTCTTCAAAACTCCAGTGAGTAGAGTTCCAAACTGTTTAGTCTTTGTTCATAAAATAGCTCTTCACAGCAGGGATGATCCTAGTGAGACTTTTGAAGAGTCTCCAATGATATTATGATTTTCCTCAAATAAGGGAACTAAATCTTCTTGCAGTACTCCAGATATGGTCTCTCCAGTAACATGTTGCAATTGCAGTAAGACTTCTCTACTCCTGTACTCCAAACCCCGTGGAAATACTATGACTTTAAAAGTATGTTCTGTTCTGGCTTTTTGTGAAGAGAGGTTGCGACAAAGGTGGCAGGCCACCGTAACATCAGCCTTCTTGATTACCTGCTACAGAGTATGTGTTAGCTCTCTAGTTTCATTAAAAAGTACCCTAAGTCCTTTTGCATTGCAGCTTTCTGCAGGTTTTCTTTACTTAAATATTATTCTGTCCTCTCTTGTTCTCCCTTCCAAAATGAACAAATTCAGATTTTCCTACGTTACCCACCATTTGCCAGCTTTTTGATCACTTAATTTATCAATATCTCTGTAAACTGTTAGTATCCCTGTTTCAATCTGCCTTTCCAATTACTTTTGTGTTCTCTGCAAATTTGACTCCCCTTAATTCCTTCATTCCTCTAAGTAATTAATTTATATTGTGAAACCTTGCTGTCTCAGCACTGATCCCTGTAGAATTCCACAGATCCCAGGTCACCAACATGAAAAAGAACTCCTTATTTCCTGTTTCCTACCATATGCCAATTCTCAATCCATGCTAGTATACTGCCTCCAATATCATGGGCTTTTGTCTTGTGATTTTACCTTTTGAGATACCTTGTGAAATGCCTTCTGAAAGTCCAAATACAACATATTTACCCTCTCTAGTTGAAACTCCCTCAGCAAACTCTAATAACTTAGTCATATACAATTTCCCTTTCATGAAGACATGCTGATTCTGCTTGATTAGATTATGATTTTACACATATTCTGCTATTACTTCCTTGATAACTGATTCCAATACTTTTCCAATAATACGCGATAGCCTAATTGACCTAAAGTTACCACCTTTTTGCTTCCCCCCTCCCCTTTTGAATATGTGACAATACTATGACTTTAAAAGTATGTTCTGTTCTGGCTTTTTGTGAAGAGAGGTTGCAACAAAGGTGGCGGGCAGGCAGTACCAAGCCAATAATGTAAACAGCTTGTGAGGCCTTGGGTTTTTTTTAAAAAGTTGGAACAACAGAAGCAGAATGAAGTGGTGGAGTCAAGCTCCCACAGAACCAGCTGCTGTCAGGGTTTGGATGTTGTATACATTTCTCCTTGCTATAGCAAAACACGTGAATTTTCTTTCTGTCTCAGAGTTTATTCTTGATGTACTTTCCACCTAGTCTGGAGAAACATTACATGTGAGATAATCTGTTTTACTGAATTTGCCTTTGCCAAGGGTGTGCTTCTGGATATTACTATTTCAGAACAGTTGCTGTTTAGTAGTTAGATAATCTATTATTCTCATAAGTTTTCCAACTGGGTTGTTATTCCAATTCTTCTTTCATTCATTTGTACTTAAACTATATGAATAAAGTAGATTTTGCTTCAAGACTGATGGTTTGATCAATCAAATTGCATCCAGAACACAACACCTTTCACTTGCGCTTAAAAAAAGAAAAAGTTGGGATGTAGGCTATCTTGTTAATATTTTAAAAGGAGCTTTGGTCTGATCTATAACAAATTGGGGGCTCTTGATGGGATCAAAATCTCTAATTCCAGGTTGGTTTTAGAGTTATTGAACTTAAAGACAGTGAGTGGTGAATACTGGTGTTATCTTTTCAGCTGTTGCATTTGATTGGCTTAAATAGGATGTGCCTTGTGTAGTAATGGATCTTTCAGTTACTAAGAGTTTCCTGGGTACGGAAGAAGGCAATTTTGGTCTCTCTCCTACCAGAAAGATGTTGTGAAAGATTTACAAGGATGTTGCCAAGATTGAAGGATTTGAGCTATAGGGAGAAGCTAAATAACCTGGGATTGTTTTTCCTGGAGCATCAGAGGCTGAGGGGTGACCTTATCGAGGTTTATAAAATCATGAGGAGCATAGATAGGATAAATATACAAGTCTTTTCCCCAGAGCTAGAGGGCATAGGTTGAGGATGACAGGGGAAAAATTTAAAAGGGACCTAAGGGGTAACTTTTTCACACAGAGGATGGTGCATGTTTGGAATGAGCTGCCCAAGGAAGTGATGGAGGCTGGTACAATTACAACATTTAAAAGGCATCTGGATGGGTATATGAATAGTAAGGGTTTAGAGGTATATGGGCCAAGTGCAGGCAAATGGGACTACATTAGGTTAGGATATCTGGTCAGCATGGCAAAACTGAGTACTGTAGATGAAGGGCTTTTGCCCAAAATGCTGATTTTCCTGCTATCTGTCAGCATGGACAAGTTGGACCGAAGGGTCTGTTGTACATCTCAATGACTCTTCGTCACTTCAGGAATTTTACAGAAAGTGAGCAAGACGAAGATTTTCAAATTGACAAACAAGCTGGAATTTAGAATTGCCTTTGTGCAAAAAGGGGAGGTAATTGCAACAACAGCTCAACTTACAATTGCCAGAAATGCTATCAGAATCTCTGGATATGGTTAAAATTCAATTGCAAATAAAGCAGCTTGAATTACATATAAAAGAAAGAGAAAAGGTAATGAAACAGTTTAAATTATGACTGAAAGCAGAGGAAAAAGAATAGGAAAGGAAGGCCCCAGCAGAAGAAAGGGAGAAAGAGAGAGTTTTTGCACTTCAGAGGTTGGATCTGAAAACTCAAAAGTCGATTTAAAATGGTGGAGGTAGAGGTGAAAGGTAGAAGCAGTGATGAGGACAGTGATGGAGAGCAATCATTGTAGCCAAAAGCCAAGTGAGGATTTGTTTAAATATGTCCAAGTTGTGTCTAAATTCAACGAGAAGGATGTAGAAGTCTTTTCCATTTCATTTGAGAAAGTGGGTAAACAAATGAAATGGCCAGTGACTACTTGGGTATGGCTGATCCAAACAAAGTTGGTAGGTAGAGCTAGTGAGGTATTGGTATCACTTGAAGGTACCTGGGGAGTATGATGAGGTGTAAAGAGCCATTTTAAATGCATATGAACTAGTGCCAGAAGCAAACAGACAGCTTTTCAGGAATTTAAAGAGGGAACCTGGTCAAACATAGATTGAGTTTGAAAGATCAAACAAAGTTATTTTGATAGATGGATAAGAGCATTGAAAATAGGTCAGACAGATGCTCTTAGAGAGATGATTATTTTGGAGGAGTTCAAAAATTCATTTCCTGAAGTAGTGATGACTTATTTGAAGAGCAGAGAGTGAAGACTGCAAGTTTAGATGTGGAAATGGCAGATGATTATAAATTCATAAATTAACGTCTGGCTTCCGGCATCAATTTCAATCTGAGACGTATGGAAATTGGGGAAAAGAAAAATCCTCATAAAGGAAAAAGAAGTCTCATTGAAGATAATAATGATTGCTTATTACAAGGCAATCAGGAAACCCATGAGAGGAAAAGAGAAGTAAAAAAAGAGAATAAAATAGGCCACATGAAGTCGCAGTGTTGGTGGTTTAGAAAAAGCACTGGGAAGACAGATGTGGGAAAACAATGATTTTTAACTATCTGGAAAGCACACTGGAAGCTAAACAAAAAACTGGAAAAGAATGTACAACCTTATCGGGGTTGGTTGAGAAGAAAGACCGGGATCGCTATAAAGAATTTACATACGTAGGTGGGGTTTATTCATGTATGCCATGGTGGGGTAGGTAAAGAAATTAAAAGTTTTAAGAGATTAGAGCACAAGTCAATCTTTGGTGGTAAGAGATGAGGAGATATGCAATTCAGGTGAGTAATGCCAGAAAAGATTGTAATATACGGAATTCACAGTGGTAAGAACAGTGATCCATTATATACAATAAGGTTGAAGAGTCTGGTGAAAAATTGTGAGATGGCTGTAAGAGTATTCGAGAAATGATCAGTTATGGAAATGCAGTTTATGCTTAGTAATAATATAGCTGGATCACAGATGGGAGTGATGCCTCCTGTGGATCAAATGGCAGTGGAAAATCAGACAACTGAGGTGTTACAGGAAATATATCCTGGGGTTTTTCCTGGTTGTGTGGTAACAAGGTCAAAAAGCCACAGGCTGAAGCAGGAGGAGAAGTCAAGGAGTAAAGATAACGAAGTTGAAGTTCACTTATCAAATGGTTTGATCAAATGGTTGGAGAAAAACAAGAACAGATGGAGGACAAAGTGAATATTTTTTAGTTCAGAAAAATTACAACAGAAAAATTAAAAACTAAAACAGTGTACCATAAAAGCCTACACAGAAGAAGAATCAGAGTGTATCCCAGTATGCCACTATCTTAAAATCAAAGTGTTGATAAGGACATGGAGACCATTACATTTTCAGGCAAATAAAAATAGCCAAAAGTTCAAATTTGCATTTCCAGTAAGTTATAGAAAGATGGTATTGTGAATAACACATGAATTAAAAATAGGAAATAATTTGGGAGCCATGAAAATTCAATCCAAAATGCAGATTTTGTTGGCCTGGACTGCAAACAGATGTGGGTGAATTTTGCTAGACATGTCATACATATCAGATAATAGGAAAACCTCAGGCAGTAATAGAATAGTACCCTTAATATCCTTTCCCACATTTGAGGAAACTTTTACAATACTCATACCTGATTGCATCAGATCCCTATCTAAATCAAAAAGTGGGAATTAGTATTTGTTAACCATAATGGAAGCGTCTTCCAGATTTCCAGAGGTCTTTCCATTATGCAGTATCACTGCTAAGGGGATTGTAGAAGAGTTACTCAGATTTTGTTTTGACTAAATATGGATGACCCACAGAAATTCAATTAGATCAAGGTTGAAAGTTTACATCAAAGTTATTCAAGGATGTTATGGATTAACAAGGAATAAAACAATTCAAATCTATTGTGTACCATCCAGAATCACAGGGAGCATTAGAATGGTGGCATCAAACTTTAAAGACTATGTTGGTGGTTTGTCGTCAAAACTATCCAGAGGCTTGGGGTAAAGGAAATATATTTGTAATTTTTGCAATTGGGGAAGCACCTCTTGCACCAATTAAATTCAATCAATTTTGAATCAGTTTGTGGGCTTGAGGTGAGAGAACGATTGAAATTAATTACGGGAAAATTGGTGAGTCAGGGTTCATTGACCACATACTTAGACTATGTGTCAAATTTTAGGGAAAGATTAAAAAGATGTGTAATTGGCTAGACAGCATTTAAAAATAGCACAGCGGGTGATGAAACAGGAAGAAGATAAGAAATTAAAAATTCAAAATTTTGCTAGTGGAGAAATAGTTTTATTGTTACTTCCAGTGGTAGGTGAACCTTTGAAGGCAAGATTTAGTCCTTGACAAATCAAAAAAAATTGAGTCAGGCAAATTATTTAATAAGAACGCTAGATAGCAAGAAATCTTATAGCGTATGTCATGTGAATATGCTCAAAAGGTATTTTGATAGGAAAGGAAAGCAAAATGAGAATGTGTTACTGGTTACAACATCAAGTGAAGAACCTAGTTCAGATGATTCTGAATTGGACATACTTCAAATTTATTTGGATCATGAAGATGTTTTCAAAATTGGCATAAATTATTGAGTTACCCTTGAGAGGAAAATCAAAATGGTTATGTGTGAACTATCACAAAATCAATGCTGCTGCAAAATCTGATTTTATTCTATCCCATGTTTAGAAGACTGTATTGAGAAGACGGGACAAGCAGCTTATATTTCTAAGTTGGAATACTCAGAGGATACTGGCAGGTCCCATTATTCAAAGACTGAAGGAAATTTTGGCTTCCATGACACTGAATGAGCTGTACCAGTTTTAAGTCAACGTGCAATCTGCAAAGTATACCCCTGAAATAGTTTTTTCAATATCGTTGTAAAGAAACAGCCTAATTAAACAGGATTAATTAGTACGATTAATTGGGCAATTATGGCCTCAAAGGTCTCATGACAGGCAGCCAAGGGGATGCTTATCTAGATTATGGGAAATATGGGAAGTGGGTTGGGGTGGACAGGAAGGTGGTAGATCAATCACCCAACATACTTTACATATCCTTCTGCTGAAAACATGTCCAGCTGCAGGCCGTACACTAATACCTTGAGGAAGATCTTTTACTGTCCTTTCATTCCATATATTTCTAGGTTTGGAATGTACTTGCTGAAAGTGCGGTAGAGGCAGGTTCATGTGAGGCATTCAAGAGAGCATTGGATGCTTATTTAAATTGAAACAATGTGCAGGGTTATGGGAAAATAACAGGAGTTTGGCACTAAGTCAAAATGCTCAGAAAGCCAGTGTATACACAATGGGCTGCATGGTGTTCCTTCTACATCATAACAATCCTCTGTTTCTGTAATTCAGGAGTGCATTTTAAATAAAGTAAGAAATGAAGATGTAGAAAAAAATGGCCAAACACTGGGTATTCTGTGGATATAAAATTTTGCATTCATAAGAACATATTGCAGGTAATAGTGAACAATCGAAATTATAGGAACATAATGAAAAATAATAAATATTGTACTCACAGTTGTACAGTTAGAAGAGTGGTTGGAAGGCTGAACAGAGGATAGTTGATACAACATTTTACACACAATGATTATACAGGTCATGACTGTGCAGATACTTGATGCCAGTGGGCGTAATTTGACATAAGGTAAAGCAAAGGCCCATGAAATTAAGAAAACGTAATTCAACAAGGAAACCTGTAGAAGAAGTACACTTGTATTAGCTTTTCACATTGTAGTGATGCAAAACTAATTTTGGGATGAGAAACAAGTTAATTGGAGATCCTTTTGAGAAGAGAAACCACAAGAACATTCTCTCAGCAAGGTGGTTATGCATATAGTAAGCCTGGACTAGAGGCAGGGACATTAAGCCAGAATATGTTGTCAAAATATCAGAAAATCTATTGGAATTTGCTGTTATTTGTGAACCAACGGTATGGGTGATAAATAGATACACTATTTAATATGACTATCCAAAAGTTTTTTGTTTCAGTTGTGTTGCTCATCATTAGCTTTTCAAAGCAGACTTTTTTTTCCTTCCTAAATATTCAATGTTGTCAAGTATAGGCATATAGCAAAAATAATAGATTTGTTACGTATTTGTAATCTAGAGATATAAATTCAAATCGTACCTTAGCAGCTAGGAAAGGTAATTTCCTAGGTAATTTTTAATTAAGTTAAAATGTGGAATAAAGAGCTATGATGAGAAATAGTGATGATGAAACTCTTGGATTTGTTGTAAAAGTCCACTGAGACCACTTTAGGGAAGAAAATCTGTTATCCTTTTCCATTCTGCCTATATTTAAGAACATATGACTAGAAGAATGTAATTTGATCTATTTTAATAATGTGCTAATTGGCTAATCATCGCATCTAGTACTGAAAATTAACTATCACATGTGTGGAGGTTCATTCTTGCAGATTTTGAATATTTTGTCAAATGATTTTGAATATTACAATTTAGTTTAATTTTACTTTCTCTTTTTCATTGACTTCTTTCCCTCCTTTTATTTCACTTGCTGTGCCTGATTTGACATTGATTTCAACCCTACTAATTCATCTTTCATGTTAATTCTTCCGATATTTATTTTCTAATCCTTAAATTAGTTACGGAAATAACTTGTGGAGTATTCACCTCATCAGGTTCCAGATGTTTTGACTTTCTTGCAGCACCATTATTGACTTTCTGTTTCAGAAACCTTTTCTTTTGTAGAGCAGAAGGTACACAAACAGATCTAATCATTGGGTAGATATGATTAGGTAGATGTCTTTCCAGAGCAAATACTAGTGCTACATTTTAGCTCCGATTCTTGGTCAGTAAAGTCCCAAAGTGGGTAAACAGAACTAACAAATCACTCTACTAACCAAAGAGAAATTTCTGCTGTGAAGTCATGGCATTTGTTAAAACATTAGGTGTGAGGTAGTGAGATTAGCGGTGGATTGCTGTAGCAAAAAAGAAACAGCGTAGGCAAGATGTACAAAATGGCCACCCTTTGAACTGAGAAAATTTACAGTTCCATGTACTATTTAATTTGATATTTTACCAATTTTGTAGTAAAGCGGAAACATATCAATCTAATGTCAGTTTTGTGGGGCTTTTGAATGGCACAGAGGAATGTAAAAGCCATATACTCGTTGCTCTGTTTTTACACTGACCTCTTTCAATGTAATCCAAATGATGTAAAAGGATACAATCTTGATTATGTGTAGCTCTAAGATCCACCAAGCCATAACTTGCAGTTTGTGGAAAGTCTCCATAAATTTCAGAAACAGCACGGTTAGTCGATCAATTACGAGATGCCATTTATTATTTTTGTCCTCTAAATAGGATAGAAGAAAACTGTTTCATTAAACATATGCACAATGTAAAGCAGCCATGTCAGTTTACCAATTACTTTTATCTCAAACCACATAATACTCGAATGAAAGTTCTCTTACAAAAACTCAGTTAGGAACTTGCAAAAAGAGAAGAAAAATTGGAGAAAGAACCATTATGGATGTTATTAGGGAGCCTTAAATTGAGAACTCTCCCTCTATATTGATCTGGGAATAGTTTATGGTATTTGATACCCCAAAGTAGTGTACAGAATGGAAACAAAAATAACATTCTTACAATAACAAAACTGTAGCCTTCAATTTCTTTTGGGTCAGATGCACACATTTCATATGTCAGCTGATAACAACATGTGACTTCTGAAACTTTCAGTCCCAGCTCAGACCATCAGCTTCTATCATAGTTTGATCAGGGTTAATTGACCAGGTTGATAACGGATCTCAAGAAAAGGACATTGTGAAATGTCTCTGAGAAGGCTTTGTTTTAGAATTGCTTATAGTAGAGTCCACAAGGGGACAGGCAATTCTGGATTTGATGTGTTACGAGGTAGCTTTAATTAGGAAGTTTAATGTGAGGGAACAACGATAGGGCAGTGACCACAATATGATAGAATTGCATGCAGTTTGTGAGGTAGAAGCTGGAATCAGATGTAACGGTATTATAACTGAGTAAATGTAACTGGAAAGACATCAAGAAGGAGCTGGCCAGAGTGGATTGGAAGGGCAGCCTAGCAGGGAAGATAGTAGAGTCCCAATGGCAGATGTTTCTGGAGGTAATTCAAAAGGCACAGCAGAAATTTATCTCAAGAACAAGTGGTCGAGAAAACTTTGGCTGACAAGGAAAATCAGGGACAGCATAAAAGCAAAAGAAAAAGTACATAATGTGGTGAAGACTAGTGGGAAGCCAGAGGATTGGGAAGCGTTTTAAAACCAGTGCAGGACAATGAAAAAAAAGGAAAAATAAGAGCGGAGAAGATGAAATGAGAGTAAGCTAGCTAGTGATGTAAGTTTGCAAGAATTTTTTTGGATATGTAAAAGCTGAGAAAGAGGCAAATGTGGACATCAGACTATTGTAAAAAGAGTTTGGAGAAGTAGTAATGGAAAACAAAGAAATGGCAGAGGAACTGAATAGAAACTTTGTATGTCCTCACAGTGGAATACATCAGTAGCATACCAGGACTTCAAGAGAATCAGGGGACAGAAGTGAATGTAGTGCCATCACTAAGGAGATTGTGCTGGGGAAGCTGGAAGATCTGAAAGTGGATAAATGTTGTGAAGGAGACAGCTGAGGAAATTGTGAAGGCATTGGTGGTGATCTTTCAGGAATCACTGGAGTCAGGAATAGTTCCAGTCGACTGGAAAAATGGTGAATACAACGCCATCGTTTAAGAAGGGAGGGAGGCCAAAGATAGGAAATTAAAAGCTGTTTAGCCTGACCTCTGTTGTTGGTAGGATTTTATGGTCCAATATGAAGGATAAGATTGCAGAGTACTCAGACGTGCATGGTTTAATGGGACTGAGTCAGCATAGCTTCGTCAAAGGACGTCAGACCTGATGAATCTTCTTAGAATTATTTGAGGAGGTAATATTCAAGTTTGCCAAAGGAGAGTCATCGGACCTGATCTATTTGGATTTCTGCAAGGCTTTTGACAAGTTGCCATATAGGAGGCTGATAAATAAGATAAGAGTCCATGGTTTTAGGTGCAAAGTACTAGTATGTATAGAAGATTAGCTGACTGACAGGAGGCACGGAGTGAGAATAGGTAGGTCGTATTCAAGATGGCAGCTGATGACTAGTGGAGTTCCACAGTGGTCAGTGTTGGGGTCACAACCATTCATGTTATACAGTAATGATCTAGACAAAGGAACTGTTATTGAAAAGTTTGCTGATAACACAAAAATAGATGGAGGGATAGGCAGTGTTGAGACAAAGAGGAGGCTGCAGAAAGTTGTGGACACACTAGGAGACTGGGCCAAGAAGTGGCAGTTGGAACACAATGTGAGCAAGTGTACTTTGGTTGGAAGAAAAGAGGCTTATTTTCGAAATGGGAAAATGTTTTGGAAATCTGCACTAAAACAGGACTTAGAGTTCCAGTTCAGGATTCTTTTAAAATTAACATACAGGTTCAGTTGGTAGTTAGAAAAGCAATGTTAACATTCATAGAACATAGAACATAGAACATAGAAGGATACAGCGCAGTACAGGCCCTTCGGCCCTCGATGTTGCGCCGACCGAATCCTACCTAACCTATACTAGCCCAATAACTTCCAAATGCCTATCCAATGCCCGCTTAAATGACCATAAAGAAGGAGAGTTCACCACTGATACGGGCAGGGCATTCCATGAACTCACAACCCGCTGTGTGAAGAATCTACCCCTAACATCTGTCCTATACCTACCACCCCTTAATTTAAAGCTATGTCCCCTAGTAACACCTGACTCCATTAGCGGTAAAAGGTTCTTAGTATCTACCCTATCTAAACCCCTAATCATCTTATACACTTCTATCAGATCTCCCCTAAACCTTCTCTTCTCCAATGAGAACAGCCCCAAGTGCCTCAGCCTTTCCTCATAAGATTTTCCTACCATTCCAGGCAACATCCTGGTAAACCTCCTCTGCACTCGTTCTAAAGCTTCCACATCCTTCCTATAGTATGGCGACCAAAACTGCACACAATACTCCAGATGAGGCCTCACCAGAGTCCTATACAACTGCAACATGACCTCAGGACTCCGGAACTCAATTCCTCTGCCAATAAAGCCCAGTACACCATATGCCTTCCTCACAGCACTATTTACCTGGGTGGCAACTTTCAGAGATCTGTGTACATAGACACCAAGATCCCTCTGCTCATCCACACTACCAAGTAGCCTACCATTAGCCCAGTAATCCATCATCTTGTTATTCCTACCAAAGTGGCAAATGTGTTGCTGGTCAAAGCACAGCAGGTTAGGCAGCATCTCAGGAATAGAGAATTCGACGTTTCGAGCATAAGCCCTTCATCAGGAATAAGAGAGAGAGAGCCAAGCCGGCTGAGATAAAAGATAGGGAGGAGGGACTAGGGGGAGGGGCGATGGAGGTGGGATAGGTGGAAGGAGGTCAAGGTGAGGGTGATAGGCCGGAGTGGGGTGGGGGCGGAGAGGTCAGGAAGAGGATTGCAGGTTAGGAGGGCGGTGCTGAGTTGAGGGAACCGACTGAGACAAGGTGGGGGGAGGGGAAATGAGGAAGCTGGAGAAATCTGAATTCATACCTTGTGGTTGGAGGGTTCCCAGGCGGAAGATGAGGCGCTCCTCCTCCAGCCGTCGTGTAGTTGTGTTCTGCCGGTGGAGGAGTCCAAGGACCTGCATGTCCTCGGTGGAGTGGGAGGGGGAGTTAAAGTGTTGAGCCACGGGGTGATTGGGTTGGTTGGTTCGGGCGGCCCAGAGGTGTTCTCTGAAGCGTTCCGCAAGTAAGCGGCCTGTCTCACCAATATAGAGGAGGCCACATCGGGTGCAGCGGATGCAATAGATGATGTGTGTGGAGGTACAGGTGAACTTGTGGCGGATATGGAAGGATCCCTTGGGGCCTTGGAGGGAAGTGAGTGTGGAGGTGTGGGCGCAAGTTTTACATTTCCTGCGGTTGCAGGGGAAGGTGCCGGGGGTGGAGGTTGGGTTGGTGGGGGGTGTGGATCTGACGAGGGAGTCACGAAGGGAGTGGTCCTTGCGGAACGCTGATAGGGGAGGGGAGGGAAATATATCCTTGGTGGTGGGGTCCGTTTGGAGGTGGCGGAAATGGCGGCGGATAATACGTTGTATGCGCAGGTTGGTGGGGTGGTAGGTGAGAACCAGTGGGGTTCTGTCTTGGTGGCGGTTGGAGGAGCGGGGCTCAAGGGCGGAGGAGCGGGAAGTGGAGGAGATGCGGTGGAGGGCATCGTCGATCACGTCTGGGGGGAATCTGCGGTCCTTGAAGAAGGAGGCCATCTGGGTTGTGCGGTGTTGGAATTGGTCCTCCTGGGAGCAGATGCGGCGGAGACGAAGGAATTGGGAATATGGGATGGCGTTTTTACAGGGGGCAGGGTGGGAGGAGGTGTAGTCCAGGTAGCTGTGGGAGTCAGTCGGTTTATAATAGATGTCTGTGTTGAGTCGGTCGCCCGAGATAGAAATGGAAAGGTCTAGGAAGGGGAGGGAGGAGTCTGAGACAGTCCAGGTGAATTTCAGGTCGGGATGGAAGGTGTTAGTAAAGTTGATGAACTGTTCAACCTCCTCGTGGGAGCACGAGGCAGCGCCGATACAGTCATCGATGTAGCGGAGGAAAAGGTGGGGGGTGGTGCCAGTGTAGTTGCGGAAGATGGACTGTTCCACATATCCTACGAAGAGGCAGGCATAGCTGGGGCCCATGCGGGTGCCCATGGCAACTCCTTTAGTTTGGAGGAAGTGGGAGGATTGAAAAGAGAAGTTATTCAGGGTGAGGACCAGTTCAGTCAGTCGAAGGAGGGTGTCAGTGGAAGGGTACTGGTTAGTGCGGCGGGAAAGGAAGAAGCGGAGGGCTTTGAGTCCTTCGTGATGGGGGATGGAGGTGTACAGGGACTGGATGTCCATAGTGAAAATAAGGCGTTGGGGACCGGGGAAGCGAAAATCCTGGAGGAGGTGGAGGGCGTGGGTGGTGTCCCGAACGTAGGTGGGGAGTTCTTGGACTAAAGGGGACAGGACCGTGTCGAGGTATTGGGAGATGAGTTCGGTGGGGCAGGAGCAGGCTGAGACAATGGGTCGGCCGGGGCAGGCAGGTTTGTGGATTTTGGGCAGGAGGTAGAAACGGGCGGTGCGGGGTTGTGGGACTATGAGGTTGGAGGCGGTGGATGGGAGATCCCCTGAGGTGATGAGGTCCTGGATGGTCTGGGAGATGATGGTTTGGTGGTGGGAGGTGGGGTCGTGGTCAAGGGGGCGATAAGAGGAGGCGTCCGCGAGCTGGCGTTTGGCTTCAGCGGTGTACAGGTCAGTGCGCCAAACTACCACCGCGCCTCCCTTGTCTGCGGGTTTGATGGTGAGGTTGGGATTGGAGCGGAGGGAGTGGAGGGCTGCACGTTCTGAGGGTGAGAGGTTGGAGTGGGTGAGAGGGGTGGACAGGTTGAGTCGGTTGATGTCACGGCGGCAGTTGGCTATAAAGAGGTCGAGGGCGGGTAGGAGGCCTGCACGGGGTGTCCAGGTGGATGGGGTGTGTTGGAGGCGGGAGAAGGGGTCGTCAGAGGGTGGGCGGGAATCTTGGTTGTGAAAGTAGGCACGGAGGCGAAGGCGGCGGAAGAATTGTTCAATATCTCGCCGCGTGTTGAACTCATTAATCCGAGGGCGTAGGGGAACGAAGGTGAGGCCCCTGCTGAGGACTGATCTTTCATCCTCAGAGAGGGGGAGATCTGGAGGGATGGTGAAAATCCGGCAAGGCTGGGAGCTAGGACCTGGTGTGGGACTGGAGCTGGAGCTGGAGCTGGGGGCGGGGTTAGGGGCGGGGACAGAGATCGAAGTAGGGGCGGAGTTAGACGTGGTGACGTTGCTCGACGTGGGGGCGGGGTCATGCGTCGTTCCTACCAAAGTCATTCCTACCAAAGTGAACGACTTCGCACTTAGCTACATTGAATTCCATTTGCCACATTTCCGCCCAGCTCTGCAACTTATCTATATCCCGCTGTAACCTACCACTTCCTTCCTCACTATCCACAACTCCACCGACTTTTGTGTCATCCGCAAACTTGCTTACCCAGCTTTCAAGTCCTTCCTCTAGATCATTTATAAATATAACAAAAAGCAATGGTCCCAAAACAGATCCTTGTGGTACACCGCTAGTAACTGCACTCCAAGATGAACATAATCCATCAACTACTACCCTCTGTCTCCTTCCAGCCAGCCAATTCCTAATCCAAACCTCTAATGTATCCTCAATGCCATACCTCCGAAGTTTTAGCATTAGCCTACCATGGGGAACCTTATCGAACGCCTTACTAAAATCCATATACACAACATCTACTGCTTTACCCTCGTCCACTTCCTTAGTCACCTTCTCAAAGAACTCAATAAGGTTTGTGAGGCACGACCTGCCCTTCACAAAACCATGCTGGCTATCCCTGATCACGTTATTCCTACCCAGATGTTCATAAATCTTATCCCTTACCATTCTCTCTAAGACTTTGCCCACCACTGAAGTCAGACTCACTGGCCTATAGTTACTAGGGCTATCCCTACTCCCTTTCTTGAACAATGGGACCACATTCGCTATCCTCCAGTCCTCTGGTACTATTCCCGTAGACAATGACGACATAAAAATCCAGGCCAATGGCTCTGCTATCTCCTCCCTAGCTTCCCATAGGATCCTGGGGTAAATGCCATCAGGCCCAGGAGACTTATCTATATTCATCCTTTCCAATATTCCCAAAACCTCCTCCCTGCATATTTCCAGGGCATCCATTCTAATTATTTGTGATTCCATATTCACATCAGCAACAGTGTCCTGTTCCTGAGTGAATACTGATGAAAAGTACTGATTTAATGTCTCTCCAATCTCCTCCGCCTCCACACACAACTTCCCACTACTATCCTTGACTGGCCCGATACCTACCCTAGTCATCCTTTTATTCTTGACATACCTATAGAAAGCCTTTGGGTTTTCCCTAATCCTACCAGCTAAAGACTTTTCATTCATTTCAAGAGGATTAGAATACAAGGGCAGGATGTACTTAAGAGACTGTACAAGACTCTGGTCAGACCATTTTTGTAATATTATGAACAGTTTTAGGCCTCTAGTTAAGGAAGGATTATTGGTCTTGGAAGGAATACAGAGGAGGGTCACAAGAATGATGCCAGGTATGAAGGGCTTGTCATATGAGGAACAGTTGAGGGTCTGTCCTTAATGGAGTTTAGATCAACAAGAGGGATCTCATTGAAACTTACAGAATACTGAGAGGCCTGGATAAAGTGGATATTGATAGGTTTCCAATAGTACAAACTCAGGACACAGCCTCAGACCTAAAGGATCATCCTTTAGAACTGAGATGAAGAGGAATTTCTTCAGCTAGACAGTGGTGAATTTTGCTACTCATTGCCACAGAAGGCTGTGGAGGCAAATGGCAAAGCAGACTCTGGTCCAATGGCCTAATTTGGCTCCCACATCTTATAGACTTATGGTCCTCATAAACCTTTTGTGGACTTGCATTTGAAGCATCAGGGAATTTATTTAACAAGGACTATAAAAGGATATTGGAATTTTTTAATGAAGGTATTTTTTTGGTAGTCTCATGTCTTAAGTAATGAGTCACGTGATGATTGTTTACATGGAGGTGCATGTCTAGGTTTACGAATATCAAGTTTTCAAGTTAGCTTTGGATATAGTTTGCAGAAGTTGAGTGAGTTGTTGTGGTGCAGAACCATAATCCCTACCACTGGACAAGAAGGTCTGTGTTCAAGTCTAACTTGTTCTGGCAATGTCTTGTAATACATTTGAAGACATAAATTGAAAATATCTTTGGAGTAGTTTGTAGTCAGCCTGTCAAACAAAGCGAGGTCAGGTCTCAGATGTTTGAAAAAGCCTTTTTGTTGTGAATCCAGCGTGAAACATGATTGTTGTTTGAAGGGCAATTGGGAAGACTTCTCAACATTGCATTTCCTAAGCAGTCTGTGGGTTGCAAAGTATTCGTTCAGTGACATTTTTTTTGTGCATTAGCACATTAGGCTGATGGACATAGGAACATATCAAACATTACCCTTTATTGTTTTCAAGAACTGAGACTTACCGGACAAAAGTGATTCTTATTTAAACAAAGTAAATTTCTGCAGAGAAATCTGTTTCTTTCCCTTTATCTGATATGTGTGTGTCAGTTGTAACAATACCAATTAACTAATAATGTATCAGCATCTGAACTTATTTATGAACAGATATAACAGGAATAGCTACTTAGAGATCAAAGAATGCTGTTGTATCACAACAAAAAAGATAACTGAAAAATAAATCACCTGTGGGGTCTTCGTATTCTTCTTCATTGTCTTCTTCACCTTCCTCTGGCTGTTTACCCTCCACTCTTTCCTCTTTTTGAGCACTGGTATTAATGTTCATCATACCAATGTCTGGAAGACTTCCATCCTGATTTACTAACCTGTTGGCATGTTATTAAGCCAGTTAGTAACGCTTTAACCAGCATGTTGTGCCCCTATTAATAGGTGCAGACATTTCTCATCACAGAATTACGACCATTTTATGATATCATTTGACATAAGTCTTTCCATATGATCATGTCTATATCAGAATGTTAGAATTTTAGAATAACTGATTTATGAAACAACTATCAAAAGCAGGTGCATATTAAACATGGTGCTTCAATTCACAGCCTGCAGTTTGTTGTTTTTATGAGTCATGCTTAAACTTGACATTTTCCATGGGGAGAAAACTGTCAGAGTTTAAGTTGAGAACATGAAATGATAACATATGAGAGCAAGCATTTCATGTCTTTGGAAGACTTACGCATTCTGGCGATTTGATATGTATTGCTTGATTCTGTACAGAGTAATTCACATAGGAAGAAAAAGAGGATGAGTACAGAGACCTTATGGAAGAAAATCATTTAAATAAAAGAGTTGCATCAAGCCAGACAAAGTTTATTATCTTTAATACTTTGTTAACTGTTTGTCTCTGCATTTTATTCTTTTGGCACAACAGCATTTTCTGCAGTAAAGCAACATGCATTCCTGATTAGGATAGTACATGCAACATCCATAATTAATTGCTTATATTTACAAAACATATCACATTCAAATATTAATGGTCATTCCATCTTTTAGAAATGCTTAAAATTATGATGCCTTCAATTTATTTGAGATGCATTCAAAAGTTAACATTTGATTCTGCTTGCTTTGTTGGAAGCAAATTAAAAATAAAAAAAAACTTCCTATCCATTTGCAGTTGTGTTTGCATATCCTACAAAGTGAAAAATGCATTTGCATGCTTTGGAAAATATGGATCATGCATTTTCTCTATAAATGTTACATGATAGCATGGTGATTTAATATTTACACATAACAAATTTCCTTACAAACACTAAGAATAAGTGCTTATGGATGATCTGTGTTGGCAAGGTGTATTAGTAATCAAGAGAGATATTTTACTATAATCACTCATTTTAATGATGAATTGAATGTGAGCACCAGATTAGCAAGCACATGGAAGATGGCAATATATATTCCATTAGTCTCCATCTCATTAGCTGAGATAACTCTAAAGTCTGAACTTTTGAAGAGTTGAAGTGGTTATATAAATTTTAAGAGATGATGGGCTGAATTCCTATTCCCTTCTCCTCAACTCCTCCCAGCATTCCCTCTCCCCTACTCTATTGACTCATTCAGGAAAATGTTGCATAAAGCAAGCCTATATCCTACACCCCACCTGGATGGCTCTATGGGGGGAGGGGGGGAGGGGTAGACACTTTATTCACTCTTTCAGAAGAGTCTTCATGAACTATGTTTTGGATTCAGGAACATTTTAAAAGCTAAGTTCAAAAGCATTTTTATTCATGTTTCCCATGCCCTCTCAATGTTAACTATGTGCCACCCCCACTACCCTTTTATGCATCCATGTCAACACATGATCCTTCCATGCCAATTCACCAATATGCACAAGGAACTAAACCAAGGAACCATATAGCAACAATGATATTTATAAAAATGTCAAGAAAAATAATCCGTTCATAATTCTTTGGCAACAATGGTGTTCCTAGAAGCCTATCTAACCATCAATCAAACAGACCATTAAAGTATCAATGTCAGGAGCTTTAAGTGCACCATACTGTTTAATAATGTGAAAACAAATATTGCAACATTGACAAAAAAAATCACAGAAAAAAAATCTTATCATAACTACATAAATGTGGCGGTCAAGAAAAGTAAATACATTTGCCCACTCAAATAAACATTCAGGAGTCGTGGGTCTCAGCAAAGAATGCATAATTTTTAATGGTTTTTGTCTTATTCTCAATAGTTTTATACATGTAAATATGACTATAGGGCTCCATTATGTTGGATGAATGGATAGAGAAGGTTCATGAGTTAGAGTAGTGTCTTGGTAGGGACGAGGTGGGAGAGGAGGGTTGCAGAGGGTGCAGAGGCATGAGCTGGCATTGAGCTAATGTGGGGCTATGATGCATGGAGATAGCCTGGGATTGGATGAGAAAGTTAGGGCTAGATAGCCTAAAATGTAACCAAACAAATGGAACAACATCCCAGAGAGATGAAGCAGGCATCTTAACATCCTGCTTCAGACCTTATCTGCTGCTATGGCTGTATATGGGGTCAACGGACCTGATTCTGACCCACATCGGCCACTCTGGGGTACAGATATTGCCGCTGTCTTCTACCAAGTGACTGTGTTCAACCAAGAAATTTCCCAGTTCCAGGGATCCACCACAGTAGCGAAATGCCACTGTTACTACTATTCTGTGTAGGTTTCTCTTTTAAAATGTGATACACAAAATTCTCAAACAAATGCTGTTAAAGGTTGTTAGGCTTTTATTAACAGTGAGTCATTGTAGAGTTGGAAGCAAAGCATATCCTGAATTCACATTCAGAAGCAACTTTGGTTTTGTGAAGGAAGGGCAAGATTTCAATGCATTAGCACAGCAGTTTGTTCTGGATTTCTTTGATTTGAATTGCCAGCCAACAGCTACTTCTCATAGAATCCCTACAATGTGGAAGCAGGCTATTCAGTCCATTAAGTCTGCACTGACACTCTGAAGACCATCTCACTCAGACCCATGTCCAAATTCTGCATTTCACATGGCTAATTCACCTAACCTACAGATCCCTGAGCACTATGGGGAATTTAGCATGGTAAATCCACCTAACCTGGATGTTGTTGGACTGTGGGAGGAAACTGTAGCATCCTGATGAAATCCATGCAAATAGAACATGCAACTTTATACTGATCATCACCTGAGAATGGAACTGAACCCAAATTACTAGTTCTATGCTAACCATTGAGCCATCATGTTGCCGTGTTACCAAGTTTTCTCATGTAAACTTTTACATCCTCAACTCCCCTCTTAGTCTTCTACCTCTTAACTTAAATCTATGTCCTCTGGTTACTGCCCCCTCTACTAATGGAAAAAAAAGCCTTCCTAATCACCCTATCAATGTCTCTCATAATCTTATAAATCTCGATGAGGTCACCTCTCAATTTTTGTTGCTCAAGGATAACAATCCCACCTTCTCCGATTTTTATTTATAACTCAGACTCTCCAGCTGCTCAGCAGCATCCTGGCAAATATCCTCTGCACCCTCTCTAGCGCAATCTAGTGAGGTGACAGAAATGCACTCAGCACTCCAGATCTGACCTTATCAATATTTTCTGCCGTCCCAGTGAAACCTTCCTAATCTTGCAGTCTATGAAGCTGATGAAGGTAAGTATCCCATATATCTTCTTAACCACTTTGTCTACTTGTCTTGCTAACTTTGGGGATCTGCAGATATGCACACCGAGGTACCTCTGATCTTCAGCACTTTCAGGATTCTACAGTTTATAGTACAATTCAATATTTAATTAGCCCTTGTCAACTGCATTGCCTCATATATATGTAACAATTAGGTTGACAACTACATTTAAAAAATGCCCCATCACACAAAAAAAACTGTTTTTTTGCTATTTCCATTGAAATTGTTTCTGCTGAAGTTGAGTATTGCTGAGAAAAGACATTTTATTGAAATTTCCCATTTTGGAGTCATCAGGACAATTTGCAAGAGTACTAATACAGTAGAATACTAATGTTTATACTGCATGAGAGGAGAGTGCTGATTGGTTGATGAGTGAACCTCTAATTTGTGGAGGCATTGTAATGGAGAATTCAACCATTAGTACTGATTGACAGTGACTGTCAGCTTTATTAAAACTTGAGACCAAGCAGATTGACTCTGATTGGTCAGGGCATTCAGCTGTGAAATAGCTGTTAGCAGTTTTGCTGAGATGAAATGGGTGCAATTTATGTTCCTTCCATCTGTTAGGTCTTAAAATTAAGCCCTAGGAAAATGGGACTAACCTTATGTAAAAAATAAAAATTCCAGGTCAGCAATTATTTAAGCCACTTTTATGGATTCATTGCACACACTGTTATGTGGTTCATTGCATATTACCAGTTGTTTTGAGAGTTACAATGGACAAGTAACTAATCTGAGAAGTTAATCATTCGAATATATGTCAAGATAACTTGGTTTCAGTTGTTGTCAAGAATTAATTCTACTTCAAGGATTTTTTCTGCAGGAAGAACCATTTGATTGTCAATTCTTATTTGATATGCTTTTAAATATGTATCTCCCTTAAAGGTGCTGAATAAACTAGCAGTTTATTGCCATTAGAATTATTTGTTATTTGTTTATTTTTTAAATACTGCATTTCAAAATAAACGAGTTATAGTTTGAAATTCAAATATGATATTGGTTTGTGGATTTAAGCATAAACAAAACATCATAGACAAGTTCTGAAGTCAAAGTACAACAGTTTTAGTAATGTACAGAAGTTAGAAAATACTAACTAGGCAAGATATTAACATCTGTAAACATACCAATCATATTGTCGATGATTATTTGAAGTGTCAGTGGGAGAACATTTTAGGGCCAGTGATCATAATTCTATTAGCTTTAAAATAGTCACAGAAAAAGATAGAATTGATCTAAAAGTTAAAGTTCTAAATTGGAGTAAGGCCAATTTTGATGATATTAGGCAGTAACTTTCAAAAGTTGATTAGGAGAGGCTATTCTCAAGTAAAGGAACAGTTGGAAAGTGAGAGGCCTTTAGAAATGGGATAACAAGAGATCAGAGATATATGTTCCTGGTAGTGTTAAGGGAAAGGCTGGTAGGTGTAAGTAATGCTGGATGCTGCGAGAAATTGAGGGTAAAGCGCTGCTTCATCTGGAAGGTGTATTTGGACCCTTGGGTACTGACGAGGGAGGAAGATCTGAGGAAGGGTCACTTAATCCGAAAGGTTATCTCTGATTTCTCTCCACAGATGCTGCCAGACATGCTGAGCTTTTCCTGCAATTTATATTTCTGACTGTGATTTACAGATTCTACAGTTCTTTTGCTTTTCAATACAGAAATTGAGGTTCTGGTCAAGGAAAAGGAGGAGGCATATGTCAGGTATAGACAGCTGGGATTGAGCAAATTCTTAAAGGAGTATAAAGGCAATAGGAATAATCAGGATGGAAATCAGGAGGGCAAAAAGGATACATGAGATAGCTTTGGCAATTAACGCTAAGGAGAATCCAAAGAGATTTGATAAATACATTAAGGGTAAAAGTGTAACTAAGGAAACAATGCAGCCCCTTTAACATCAATAACGCTATATATGTGAGGATCGACAGGAGATGGATGAGATACCAGATGAGCATTTCATGTCAATATTTGCTGTGAAGAAGGACATGGAAGCTAGTGAACTTGAAAATAAATCATGATATGTTAAAAGTGTTCATTTTATGGAAGAGGAGGTGCGGGACATTTTAAAATGCATAAATATGGATAAATCCCTGGGACCTGATCAGGTATATCTTCAGACATTTCAGGAAGCCAGGGAAGAGATTGCTGGGACCCTTGCTGAGATACTTGTATCATCAATAGCCACAGGTGAGGTGCTGTAAGACTGGAGGTTGGTTAATGCAGTTTCATTATTTAAGAAAAGTGGGAAGGAGAAGCCAGGGTCTATTGACCAGTAAGCCTGATGTAATTGGTGGTTAAGTTGTTGGAAGGGAGTCTGAGAGACAGGATTTACATGCATTTGAAAAGGTAGGGACTGATTAGAAATAGTCAAAATGGCTTTGTACATGGGAAATTGTGTACATGGGAAATTGTGTACATGGGATACCACCAACTTCATTGAGTTTTTTTGAAAATACAAATAGGCTCGAAGGTAGGAGACAGAGGATGGTGATGGAAGGTTGCTTTTTGGACTGGTGGCCTATGATCAGCAGTGTGCCACTACTTGGTCCACTGCTCTCTGTCATTTATATAAATGATTTGGATATAAATATAGGAATTATGGCCAGTAAGTTTGCAGATGACACCAAAATTGATGGTACAGTGGACAGTGAAGAGGGTTATCTCAAAGTACAATGGCACTTTGATCAGATGGGCAAAGGCTCGATGATGACAGATGGAGTTTAATTTAGATAAATGTGAGGTTTTGCATTTTTGCTAAGGCAAATCAGAGCAGGAGTTATACAGTTAAAGGTAGGGCTTTGTGGAGTGTTGCCGAAGAAGAGACCTCGGAATGTAGGTGCATAGTTCCTTGAAAATGGAGTCACAGATAGACAGGGTATGAAGTAGGTGTTTGGCATGCTTACCTTCATTGGTCAGTCCACTGAATATAGGAGTTGGGTTGTCATGTTACAGCTGTACAGCATATTGGTGAGGCAACTTTTGGAATATTGCATTCAATCCTGGTTTCCCTGCTATCAGAAAGATGTTGCTAAGTATGAAAGGGTTCAGAAAAGATTTACAAGAATGTTGCCAGGAGTGGAGAGTTCGAGCTATGGGAGAGGCTGAATAAGTGGGGTGTCGGAAGCTGAGAGGTGACCTTACAGAAATTTCTAAAATCATAATGGGCATGGATAGGGTGTATAGCCAAGTTACTGTTCCGAGGGTAAGGGAGTCCAAAACAAGAGGCCACTGGTTTAAGGTGAGAGGGTAAAGATTTAAAAAGAAGCTGAATGCAACTTTTTCACATGGATAGTGGTGCATGCGTGGAACAAACTGCCAGAGGAAGTGGTGGAGGCAGGTAGAAATTCGACAGTTAAAAGGCATCTGGATGGGTACATGAATAGGAAGGGTTTAGAGGAAATGGGCCAAATGCTGACAAATGGGACTAGATCAGTTTAGGATATATGTTTGGTATGGACGAATTGGACCAAAGAGTCTGCTTCTGTGTTGTATAACTCTATGACTTTCTGACTCTAAGTGGAACAGTGCCTTTTTTTAGATCAAACTATTCTCTTTTTCTCTAATTTACATAAAGAATTAAAAACAAAATCATTTATCTGTCAGTAGAAGTCCAAAGATCAAGATACTCAAGATTCCCTGAAATGTGTTCAAGTAACATTTGCCACTGGCTAATGAAACTCTGAAATCCAGCAAATTATAACTTGAAACTGGGAGCGGCATAAATCATCAGGAAACTGTTATTTTGTTTTTCAGTTAGTCAGTCATTTGTATAAAAACTCAGCACTGGTTAACATTGACCATTTATAAGACCAGACAATTAGTCATATGTAATTTAAATTTACAACTTATGCTGCAAGTTAATAAGATAAAACTGTTAGGAGAAAATACTATACACAAAATACCTGAGTTGCTGTTAAAATTTCACACACATCTTATGATTTTAATACTTAGGATGCAATTAAAAATATGTTGCAAATAATTGGGATTCTACTGCAAAAACAATTCCGAAATAAGAATGATTTGCATGCTACAACTAAAGGTAATTCAAAATTGTGTAATAAAACTTTGTGATAACTAATGGAAAGCACAATAGTACCCACCTATTTACTAACAGATAAACGCGCCCATTAACTTTGGCATGGCTGGAAAATGGAGTAATGTCAAGCACATAAATAGACAAAGAGAGAAAGAAAGAAAAGAAGAAATAAGAAACCACTAAAAATTGTCACAATTGGCCAATACACCATAAGGTTAGATGATTAGTAAGCTTAAAGTTACTACAGAAGCGATGAAAAATAATAAATATTAACAAAGATAAGGCAGGGTACAATTTTAATACTAATATTGAGGGAATGGTCGCATAATGGAATAGTATTGATCGAGATGTCTAGACTAATGATCGAAGGACATGAGTTCAAATCTCACTGTAGCAATCAAGGAATTTAAATTCAGTTAATTAAATAGATCTGGAACAACTGCTAATTGGGAACACACAATTTCTGGATTGTCACAAGAGGCAATCTCCTTGACTTCCATTCAGTAAGACAATATTTTTAATCATTTCTTTCTGATTATAAACCTTGATAACACCCTAAATGTAGTCGATTCCTTAAGCTCCAGAATGAGTTGAATCTATAAGCTATTTCAGAACAGCTACAGAAGTAAAAGTTTTCCAAACTAAAAGTCGGGCAAATCCAATCTGGATATTCACTGCTTATCTACCAACACTCAGCCATCAGTAAAATGATCGACAGAATCATCCACAGTATTAGTTAGTGATACTTACCTGTCTAACAATGCTTAGTTTGGGTTCCATCAGGATTACTCCACTCCATATTTGATAATAACTTTGAGCAAAAATGTTAATTATAGGGGTGAGGTGACAGTGACTGTTCTTGACATAAGGCAGCATTTCATTAAATACGGCATCAAGGAATCATAGTAAAATTGAGAACAATGAGAATTGGGGCAAATGTCACCATTGGCAGAGCAATAACTAATAGAAAGAAAGCTGGTTGTAGTTGTTGGAAACCAATATTCTTAGTTCCAGGTCATTACGCAAGAATTCCACAGGACAGTGTCCTACACTCAACCATTCATAGCTACTTCATCAATGACCTTTCCTCTATTAAATGGTCAAAAACGGAAACATTTGACAAGATTGCAAAGTTCCAAGTGCCGCTTGCAAATCCTTAGAGAATTAAGCAGACCAAAACAGCAAAACCTGGACAACATTCAGACTTTAACTAATAAGTGGAAGTATAATTCCTGCCACTAAAATAATGACTGTCACCAATGAGTTTTTTTTAACCTTTTCTTGACCTTAATTGGTCTTCCTTCACTGAATTTCTTACGTGTACACTCTGGCTAAAATAGCAGCTCTTAGACAGAATGTTCTGTAATGAATGGTTTACTTTACAAATCCTTTTTGACATTTACATGCCACAAATTAGGAATGCAATGAAGTGCTGTCTACTTGCCTGGCTAAGTACAGTTCCAACAATTCTAGAAACTTGATATCCATCTAGAGCAGCACACAATGCACCACCTTAAACATTCACTCTCTTCACCATCTACATTTTTCCCATCTACGAGATGCACACCCATAATTTATCAAAGTTCCTTTGAAAGTATCTTCCAAAACCACAACCTGTAGCAGCCAGAAGAACAAGGGCAGCCTTTAAACTGAGTGGCTTACTAGGCAGCTTAGGTAGCAGTTAAGAGTCAACAATATTCCTGTGAGCCTGGAGTCACAGATATACCAGACTAGGTATGCATGGCCGATTCCCTTCCCTAAAGGACCTTAATGAACTGGATCTTTTTACAATAGCAATGATAATTATCATCAATCAATTTCAATTCCAGATTTATTAAATTAATTCATATTTCTTTTGCTACTATGGTGGCATATGAAACCATGTCTCCAAAGCAGTAGTCTCATGATTAGAAGTTCAGCAATATTACCAAAGCAGCATCATCTCTCCCAATCTGTGTATAATTCTTTGGTTATAAATGGTGATTATTCATTGTGTCACCCTTCACATGCATGGGTGGAACCATAGAAAATCACCCTGCCCTTTCTTTTGATGAGGAATGTGGTGTAATTTGTAGGAATGATGAAATAAATATCGAAAGTAGTGACACCAAAATAAATTATGATTCACCAACTGAGTGTAATTATTGAGGAATATGTACAAAATTTTCATCATATTGATGCTGAGTTATACTGAAAAATTTAAAATGCTAAGATTACATGAAAGAATATGAACAATCAATAATGCTTCTAGCCTAATATAGGATCCTGAAATAATTGGGGTCAATTTTAATACAACCAAGCAGGTGGACTGTTATGAGGCGTTTTTTTGAACATTTAAATCCACTTTACTTGCACTTGTTTCTATTTTAACCTATAGCAGCAGCAGCATTCTGAAGGTGGATGAAGCTCCTACTTAAAGCAGTTAGAATCACACCAAATGTATTAAATTGTCACATGGTTACAGCACAGGGGGCGGCAATTTATCCCAACAGATCAGTGTTGGCTGCTTGGAAGAGCAGCTCACCTAATCCCACTCCTCTGCCTTTTTCTTGCATTTGCAAATATGCTAATGTTTGCTTTTCATAAAACTATCCAATTTGCTTTCAAGGCATTGAATGAATCTGCCTTGGTCACAATCTCAGTCAGCGCATTTCAGATCCTGACCAAACAATGAAATGGGTGTTTTCACATTCTACTGTTTCTTTCTTTGCTGATCATTTTAAATTGATGAACTCTGTTTCTACACTTTTTTCCCAATGGGAGTAGTTTCTCCCTCTTTGTTGTTGGCTTCTGTCAGTCCAGATCATCATATAATCATCACCAGAGTTCTCTTCATCACTGACTGTGTGCATGATTGACACATCATAAATTGGTCGATGTTGGTTTCTGTTTCATTCTCAGTTATGACTTTGTACAATCTGGGTTGGTTGCATTTTTAGAAACTTTTGCGCATATCTAGATAATTGTGACTGGACTTTTGACTCATTCCCTTTATCCAGTGTGGAGCCATAGTAGTTCTTTACCTGCTCATTTGACATGCAACTCTTTCATTCTCCTCTGTCATTGAGGAAGAATGTCCTTTTTTTTGGAATGGTTAGGCAGGTTGTTAGGCAAGGTCATTTTGACTCGCATTCTGAAGACTAGTCATGAAGATTGGTAATCTTTTGTGCTGAATGTGTGCTGCACTTTCTGAAATAATTGATTAATCGAACTAAATCATTCTTGGGATGTAATATGGCATAACTTTTGAGATTGCACTTTTTGTAAAGATTTATAGCTCAGGTTGTTAGTTTGCTCGCTGAGCTGGAAGGTATGTTCTCAGATATTTCGTCACAATGCTAGGTAGCATCATCAGTGAGCCTCCATTGAAGTGCTGGTGTACTGTCCCACTTCCTATTTATGTGGCATGGTCTGTTGTGGTGGGTGATATCACTTCTGGTTCTTTTTCTGAGGGGTTGGTAAATGTGGTACAAATTGATTTGTGTGTTGATGGAGTTCCAGTTCGAATGCCAGGCCTTTAGGAATTCCCATGTGTGTCTTTGTTTAGCCTGTCCCAGGATGGAAGTATTGCCCCAGTCGAACTGGGATCCCTCGTTGTCTGTGTGTAAGGATACTAATGATAGTTGGCCGTGTCATTTGGTGGCTAGTTGGTGGTTGAGCATCCTGGTGGCTAGCTTCTTGCCAGTCTGTCCAATGTAATGTTTGTTGCAGTCCTTGCAGATACATATAAATCATATATAGCATTTGTTCTGCTGGTTGTTGGTACAGGGTCCTGTAGAATCATCAAGAGTTGTTTCACTGTATTGGTAGGTTTGTCGGCTACCATGATGCCAAGGGGCTGAAGTAGTCTGGTTGTCATCTCTGAGATGTCTTCAGTGTATGGTAGTGTGACCCAGGTCTCTGGGCATGTTGTGTTTTCTTGTTTTGGTTTGTTATTTAAGAATCAGCGGACTATACTTATTGGGTACCCGTTGTTCTTGAATACGGTGTATAGATGTTTCTCTTTGGCATCTCATATTTCCTGGGTGCAGTAGTATGTTGTGAATCATTTAAATAATGCCCTGATGCAGTTCCATTTGTGGGTGTTGGGGTGATTGCTCCATGTAGTTGAGTATCTGGTTTGCGTGCGTTGCTTTCCTGTAGACTCTGAACTTTTAAGATCATAGATTATGTCAAATCCATTTGGGAACACCTGGGTGAAATTGCTGGCTTATTCAATTTTGTCAAGCCTGGTATGTTTCATCAAAGTAGGTTTGATTTGAATGTCAAGAGTTGTGACTATCCTGAAATCTGTGCATACTGTTAGTCCTGCTACTGCTGGACCTTCAGTATCTCCTTGGCAGAAGACCCCAAAAATCTGAGCTGTGCTTATGAATTGGCATGCATGGAATTAGTGATCTGTTATATGTTGTTAGATAGTTTTTTGTACCATGGAATGAAATTTCTTTGAATACTTTTAGAACGCATAGTAGCAATATTTTGCAACAGCTCCTATGTTGATTTTGACTTAGGGTGTATCTGCCTACCTTTTAGAGACATACAGAGATAATGGCCAGAAAAGCTTCTGACTGTCTTATACTGTTGACACTATGTGAAGTTAACAATATGGAATGCTTAGCATTCTTCTGCGGTAGCTATTTCACTCTGTTGATTTTGCACTTCATTAATGCTTTCCTTGGTGCAAGCATAACACTGTTATACTGTTTTATTAGTCACCTGTGTCTAGCTTGGTTTTTGAAAACAATTTTTTTTTACAAATATTTGCTCAAATGTCTTTTGGTGACAAATAGTTTGCTGATGTAAAGAAATGTAAGAAAAGTTTTGGGTATGTGTGGTATGACAGACCTTGCTGGTTTGGTGACCTTTGCTGACCATAGCAATAGAGTTGTCTGCACAGACAGGTGTAACTGATGTTGGCTTGTTATGACAGCTTCATGCTAGCATAAACACAATGGCCCTTTTCCTTGGTCAGAAAAGTTTGCTAAAGTATGATGTGGTGGTGATTAATGATTCTATTTGCCTCTTTGCAAATTCTTCTTTGGAGAAATAACACTCATGCTCTTTGCTGCAGCATCTCTCAACAAACTCGTCAATAGACTTCTGCGATGTTTGTATGACATGAGTTGAACTTTGTTAAGCAGAAGTTGATTTATACTTTTTGATGATATTCAAGTACTAATGGATTTTTCTTCTTTTAAAAAGAATCATCCTTGAAAAGACTGGATATAGTTATTCTGCAAAATCACTCTTTGCTAATAGCAAGTAACATTAGCATAGATCTCCTCTTTGAATAATTTATTGCTTAAATCTGTGAATGAAAGTGACAGTGTGATTAAATAGATGTCATTCAGGGGCACTCACTGCCCAATCCATAACTAAATGTTTGCCTTTCATTTCTTGTGAAAGGTTGTTTGCTTTATTTTAAATTGAAGTAGAGTGTGGGTTTTGTTTGTTCCTGTCTCGTTTGTTTTGCTGTTCATTCCTTTTTTTTCTTTTTGTTGCTTCTACATTATTTTAATTTTTATTGCTGTAGCTCTTTTCATGACTGTTGTTGCCTGAGGAAATCTTTAGAAATAAAGTAATAGATTCCAGACAGTATAGGACAATTGCACCAAATGAGGAGTGATGATACCATATTTCAGTTCAGAGGCGAAGACTGGAGTGCTGGAAAAGCACAGCTAGTCAGGCAGCATCCGAGGAGCAGGACAGTAAATGTTTCAAGCATATGCTCTTCATCAGGAATGAGGGGGTGGACCAAGGGGGCTGAGCGATAAATGGGAGGGGGGGTGGAGCGGGGGGAAGGTAGCAGGGAATGCGATAGGCAGATGAAGGTGGGGGTGAAGGTGATCGGTCAGAGAGGAGGGTGGAGCAGAGGTGAGAAGGAAGATGGATGGGTAGGACAGTTCAAGAAGGCAATGCCAAGTTGAAAGGTTGGATCTGGGATAAGGTGGAGAGAGGGGAAATGAGGAAACTGGTGGAATCTACATTGATCCATGTGGTTGGACGGTCCCAAGGCGGAAGATGAAGCGTTCTTTCTCTAGGCATGGGCTGGCTAGAGTTTGGCGGTGGAGGAGGCCCATGTTCTTGGTGGAGTGGGAGGGGGAGTTAAAGTGTTCAGCCACAGAGTGGTGAGGTTGTTTAGTGCATATGTTCTGGAGACGTTCTCTGAAGCATTCTGCAAGTTGGGGTCCTGTCTCCCCAATGTAGAGGAGATCACATTAAGAGCAACAGACAGAATAGATGACATGTATAGGTAAATCTCTGTTGGATGTGGAAGGATCCTTTGGGGCCTTGGATGGAGGTGTAGGCACAGGTTTTGCACTTCTTCCGGTGGCAAGAGAAGGTGTCGAGAGTGGAGGGTGGTTTGGTAGTGGTGGGGACCTAACAAGAGAGTCACGGAGGGAATTGTCTCTCCGGAATGCAGGAAGGGTGGGGAGGGAAATATATCCCTGGTCTGCTTGTAGGTTCCGGAAATGGCGAAGGATGATGCCATGTATCCAGAGGTCGGCGGGGTGGAAGGTGAGGACCGGGGTGGGGTTCAAGAACGGATGTGCAGGAAGTTGAGGAGATGCGCTGGATGGCATAATCAACCAGGTGGGAGGGGAAATTACGGTCTTTGAAGGAGGAGGACATCTGGGATGTTCTATGGTGAAACTGGTCCTCCTGGAAGCAGATGCGGCAGAGGCAGAGGAATTGGGAATAAGGAGAGTGTTTTTACAGGAGGCAGGGTGTGGGGAGGTGTCATCCAGGTAGTTGTGGAAGTTGGTGGGTTTGAGGGCACTGCTTCCACCTCTTGACCCCCAGGGTAAGCATCACTTCCATTGGTGACATCACCCATGATCCCATAACCACATCCATAGATAGTTTCCGTCCCCACTCCCAGCTCTAGTCCCAAACCAGGTCCCTGCTGTGTTTTTACCATCCCCCCAGACCACACACCCCCACCTCACTGAAGATGAACAATCAGTCCTCAGTAAAGACCTCATCTTCATCCACTAGACTCGCAGATCAATGATTTCAATACATCGAGAAATAGAATGTTTCTTCCATGCACACAAACCCACCGTCTCTCACAGCTACTTGGACTACACGTCCTCCCACCCTGCCTCCTGTAAACACGCTATCCCATATTCTCAATTCCTCCCCCTCCACCACCACTGCTCCCAGGAAGACTAATTCAACCAAAGAACATCCAAGATGTCCTCCTTCTTCAAAGACCCCAATTTCCCCTCCCATATGGGCGACAATGCCCTGCAGCATATCTTTCCATTTCCCACACCTCTGCCCTTGAACGCCACTCGTTCAATCGCAACAAGGACAGAACCCACCCAGTCCTCACCTACCACCTCACCAACCTCCAGATACATTGCTTCATCCTCTACCATTTCTGGTACCTAAAAACAGACCTCACTACTAGGTATATATTTCCCTTCCCACCCCTACCTGTGTTTCAGAGAGATTATTCCCTTCACGATTCCCTTGTAAGGGCCATACCCCACCCCCCACCAACCCACCTTCCCCTGCCACAGCAAGAAGTGCAAAACCTGTGCCCACACCGCCCCTCTCACCTTCTTCAAAGACCCCAAAGGATCCTTCCACATCTGACAGATATTTACCGTACTTCCACAGACGTCATCTACTGTGTCCGTTGCTCTCAATGTGGTCTCCTGTACATTGGGGATACAGGATACCAACTTGCGGAACACTTCAGAGAACATCTCCGGGACACATGCACTAAACAACTCCACCATCCTGTGGCTGAACACTCTTACACCCCCTCCCACTATGTCAAAGACATGCAAGTCCTGGGCATCCTCCACTGCCAAACTCTAGCCAGCGATGACTGGAGAAAGAACGCTTTATCTTCTGCCTTGGGATCCTCCAACCACACGGGATTAATGTGAATTTTACCAGTTTCCCCATTTTATCTCGCCCATCCAATCCCAGATCCAATCCTCCAACTTGGCACCGCCCTTTTAAACTGTCCTACCTGTCCATCTTCCTTTCCATCTATCCGCTCCACCCTCCTCTCTGACCGATCACCTTCAACTCCACCTTCATCTACCTCTCGCAATCCCAGCTACCGCTCCCCCATCCCCTTTATCTCTCAGCCCCCTTGGGCAACCCCCCCCCCCCCATTCCTTATGAAGAGTTTATGCTCGAAACGTTGACTCTCCTGTTCCTCGGATGCTGCCTGACCAGTTGTACTTTTCCAGCACCAAACTCTTCGACTCTGACTCCAGGATCCACAATCCTCACTTTCTCCACATTTCAGTTCAGCCAAGTAAGAGGACTGCTCAGTAAAAATGGCAGAACTAACCAGCCTTTGTATAAAAGTAGTTTGCCTGAGTTAAGAAAGTCTCTTTGTAGTATTAAGAGGTCATTTTTTTCCCATACATTGAATGTAGCATTTGATTGTTTTACTGAAGTTACCATGAAGATTCTGGCTACTCAACCTCATCTCTCACCTTAGATGTGGTGACTCTCAGGTTAAACTCACCATCAGTCATCTTATTCTAATGAGACAGCAGCCTGTGGCCCTCTGGGACTATGGCTACTTTACTTTTACCTTACTTCTAGAGACGTACAACAATCTTTGACTACAGTATCTCAACTTTCAAATTGGGAAGCAGGCTGATACTAGGCCTTTTTAAATGGAGGTAAAGGACCTCTGGTTGGGTAGGACTTCAACTTGAAGAGTTAAGTCTGACTCCTGGCTATTTCATTTGCAGATCCGTACTCACATAAACCTGTGCTGTTAATCTTCCAAATGCTTTCACGTGCAAAACAACCTATTCTTCAGTGAACATTCCAAGCATCTGCAAATGAAATCTATAGTCTTTTACAAACAGTTATTGCAGTTGTCATGCCTCACTAGGAAAACACTCTGAGAATCAAGCTCCATGAATGCACAGGGTCATCACAAAAAGGAAAGATTTTTAAAAGAACAGAAACCCCAATTAACCTGTCCTTTAGACCCCAGTCGACAAAAAGCATGCACAAATTGCTGTACTTAACAAAATTAATATTTATTATAAATAGACTTTAGTTTAAGTAAACAATTGTAAACCACCAGCACATAACTCTAACAATTAAAATTTAAAAGCCCTTGTAAAGACCCTCTTTACAGTCTGCAGTCAGACCCAGACAGGAGGAAAACACATCAGTGTTATAGGCAGAAGGAAAAACTAGGAAAGCAGTAAACTGGTCCCCGTTTTCAGGATTTGATGAGCTGATTCTTGTGCTGATCAGAATGTTGCTTCTCAATATTTTCAATTGTTTGCAGGAGGGACAAGATGATTGGATTGCACTTAAAAAAAGATCTCTGACTTATTCACTAAAAGTTATAGCTGATAGCAACTGAAGGAAAAATAAGTGGGTTTTCTTCAGGTTTAATTTTTACTGCAGAAAATAGTTCCTGAACTTGTGGAGATCTGACGGCTTCTCCCAATCTTGTTCACAGCCCCAAGCTGTTCAACCACCTAGGAATCAATCATATAGATGCTGGAAGTCTGAATTACTATTTATACACAGCACACAACCTGCCTTCATTTTTAGTAGACTACTGATTGAACAGCAGCTGTGTAAACAGTACTTACATGTGTATCAAGTTACTTCCTTTTGGAAGCTACAGAAATTATTCAGCATTAGTGTTTTTTTTAAAAAACAATTCTTTTTCATTTCCACAATTACAATACAGATAAAGCAAAACAAATGGTTTTTGCACTGCTGTCAAAAAAGATCCATTCTGCCCTCATGATCTGCTACAAATGAAGTAATGGGTTTTTAATCTTCAATATGGTACTTATACATGATGAGGCAATATTACATTAGCTCCCATTAAATAACAACTATATGTTAATAATGTAGTACTGAATAATTCAATAAACATTTATTACAGCTCCTGTGTGGTTCCAGGTACTGCAGTATATGAGTGTGTGCTAGAAAAGTACAACTGGCCAGGTACCATCTAAGGAGCAAGAGATGCTGCCTGACTGGCTGTGCTTTTCCAGCACCACACTCTTTGACTCTGATCTCCAACATCTGCAGTCCTTACTTTCTCCCACTGCAGTATTAAGCAATTCTGTCACAAACTATAACACAGTTGTCTTAACATGTCATGCTGTTAGTGGTCCCAGTAAGTTGGAGACTGAAATCTTTATACTGTCAGGTCATATGCCATTATAATAGCATGTAATGATATCAAGAGAATGTCTTTGAAAGGTACGTTGCATCTATTACACACTTATCAATCTTCTCTAAACATCTCTAAATCAAAGGGGTACAATTTATTTAATCTATCCATGCAACTGAAGTTTGTCATCCCTGGAACCACTCTGATGAATCTTTTCTACATTTTCTCTAGTCTTCTTTAAAGTGAGGAGCTCAGAATTAAGGCTGCACCAATATAAATAACTTGTTTTTGTACTCTATATATTACTTATAATCCAAAGATCCCATAACCTTTATTGACCACTTTCCTAGCCTGTCCTACCAGGTTTAATGACTTTTATGCCATCCTGGTTTCCTTTGCTCCTGTAGCCCATTTAGAATTGGACATTGTAATTTATATTGACTCTTTTGTTAGTTGAAATGAATTCATTCTCACCTGATTGAAAATGGCCCTCCCACTGTAAATTACTTTTACCCTGTATTACATTTTGACTTTTTCCGTAGTTAATGTAAAACATATAAATCTATACACTGTCCCCTAAATGTTCCTCTACTGACAGGTGATTCACCAACCCAGGTCATTCCCATAATTCAGACCATGTATCACAGGGATTCCTCTCATCAATATTCAGCAAAATACTGGTTGAAAAGTGAGATGAATCCTCACAGTCTGACCTAGTTGCATTTGCCAACATTTGGCCCATATCCCGCTAAATACCTTTTGTGTGCAACCCATCCAGATTGCTTTTTAATATTCTGATTGTACCCACCTCCAACACTTCCTCTAGCAGTTCGTTCAATACACACACCACCCTCTGCATGAAAAAGCTGCCCCTCAGGTCCTAGTTAAATCTTTTTTTCTCTTTCATCTTAAACCTATGCTCTCTACGTCTGGACTCCCCTGCCTGAGGAAAAAGACCTTGGTTATTGATCTATGCCCATCATGATTTTATAAACCTCTATAAAGGTCATCTCTCAGCTTCCAACGCTGCAGGGAAAAAAAGCCCCAACCTATTCAGCCTCTCCCTATAGCTCAAGCCCTCCAACCCTGGCATTATCCCTGTAAATCTTTTCTGCATTCTCTCAAGTTTAACAAAATCCTTCCTATGGGAAGGCAACCAGAAATGTATACAGTATTCTAAAAGTAGCCTTACTGATCTCCTGTACAGTCATAACATGACATCCCAATTCCTATACTCAATGCACTGAACAATGAAGGCAAGCATGTTAAATGCCTTTTTCACAACCCTGTCTACCTGCAACCTGGTGCTGTGAGGCAACAGTGCTAATGATTGAGCCTCCATGTCACCCAAAGGATTTCATACTAAAGGACTCTAGGAGTATAGAGAGAGAGCAGGAATACGGTGCTGAGATAGAAGAGCAGTCACTTATATTGAATGGTAGGCTGGCTCAATGGGCCAAACGATCTACTTTTGATCTATGATTATATATTTTTTGACCGTGAGTCATAAATATAACATATTTTGTTTCCAAATTAAATATGTAAGAGTTATTTTTACCTTCATCTTCTGACCATTGAAGCATCTGTCTAATTTTCATTGCATTGAAATCAAAAATACATAAATTATAGGGATTCTACCAGAGCTGAAGGGTATAAACCGAATGAATTGAACCAAAGTGGTGAAAGAACAATATAACCCTGTCCACTAAGCCTTTTTATTTCAATAACTTTAACATGTAAAATGGTAAGAAGCAATAATATTTTATTATGATTTAAATCTTAAGAAATCAAAGATGGCTAAAATTATTTAGATACTTTTGATTATTATATGACATATATTTACAACAACAATGTCAGGATATGTTACTAAAGTCACAGATCAAGAAATATTCAGCCCTAATGACTGACTTGACAAAATGTTTGAGATTGTTTCTTACCTGTAGATGCTGCTTTCCTGTTTGCTGGTAACAGCTTTTAGATCAGTGAGCTCGAGAAACCGATCATGGAAATAATGCAGATGTAGTATACAGACCAGTAAGAACGATGTTGGGATGAAAATGCTAGTAAATAGATCTGTAACGGAGAATTGTTCTAATCCAAGATCCTTCAATCTTTAACAGAAAGAATAACATGAGGCGTAAGGTTTTGAAATCATGTTCTGACTAAAATCAGCAGTTCCAACCATAATAATTGTTTCTAATTATAGAATAGAGAGCTAATTTTCATTGATGTACAGTAAAAGATGTGTATTTATTTACTTATCATTGTGTACATACACGGTAACAAGTTTTCTTTTTAAAATCATGTTTCCTTGAATCATAATACACATATTCAATTTGGCACTTTGATTTGTAACAATTATTACTGTTTACAGGTTTGCATCTTCTACTAACTTCATTCTCAGAATGTGGATATTGCTGGCAAGCTAACATTTATTACTTGTTCAAATTGTACTGAGAAGTTGGAGCGACCTTTCTTTGCAGTACAGAACAACCACAATATTCCAAACGAGAAGGGCGAGGAGTATTTTATTCAAATAACTGATTGTTCGGACAACTGATCTGATCATAAACAAAGGAAGCGATACTGAACTTAATTATATAAAAAAAATGTTTACAGAGTTTTTATTTCATTCAATTGATAAAATGTGTACAAACACTGGACAGTGCTTAAAAATTCATGATATTTTACAAATAAAATCACTTTTTCGCTAGAGTTTGACTGAAGTCTGTGAAATCTTTTGCTGACATTTTCTTCGGTTTTATCCCGGGCCTTGACAGCAGCCGACATCTTTCTGTTCAGTGTCATCCCACCGTCCAGACTAACTCGGTGTTGTCCCTGCCTCCTCAGTGATCGCCCAGCCCTTACAGAGAGAGAGAGGTGAAAAATACAGGGGGCACACAAGAGAGGGGGAAGATTTTTTTCGCTGACTTCAGTTTCTGTCCTCTCAACAATTTTCTTAGGGAGTCAATGTTTTCCTTGTGTTTCCTCTTACCAAGTTTTATTCCTATTTATTTTCACGTGTGCTAACTCACTACAATTTGCTGTCCCGCATCAAAAAATGTTACATTAAATTTTCTTGTCAGCTGAAAGATATTGAACTACTTTTTGTTTGGAAAAAAAGAGTTGTCATGGGATAATGGGAGGAAAAAAGCAAAGGAAATGGAAAGAGCGAGTACATTTCTTGACTTAACTCTCCAGAGAATGAGCTGAGAAAAAAAAATTGTTGGATTTGCAAACTGGAGCGAGTCAATGTTGAGGGAGAATCTTGCTGGTAGAGCACACAATCGGGCTTGCACATACGTTGTTCTTTTTTATTAACAGTCACAAACCTTTGACCTCAGGGAGAATGAGTATTGGAAAGCCTTTTTATAAAAAGTGTAAGACTTAACTCTAACGTCACGTCTCTAATATATATTTGAAGTTAATTATTTATTAAAGCATACTTATATCTATATTCCTGTTCAAATCTACAAACTGATGTATTAAATGGATGAGAAATATAATTTTCCTATTTCAATTGAAATACATGTACAGGGACCTTGTGATCTTGTTTGGATAATTCAAAATTCAGGTAATAGATGTTTGGATAACCAAGGTTGTTCTGTATTATTAAGTATCATATCCAACATAATGTACAGACCCACATAACTAAATAAAACTGTGCACTTACCTGATTGATTATAATGTATTTCTGAAATTAACAGCCATTTGAGATAAAATAAGACACTATTTTAGGCTCTTGTCCAAATACCTTCTGTTTTTGTTTTGGTTACTTACTTTTCAATATCCATTCCTGTCATATTTTGCCACAGATCTGGGAATGACTTAAACTGATAGGTGTACACGAGGATCAAGACCAGCATAGTATAGGAAACAACAATAATCCAAAAATATTTCAGAATCCGCCGCCACCAATCATAGTGCACCTGAAACAAATGCCTCTATGAATACAAAATAGTAAACTATCATTGGATTAAATAATTCTTAACATTGCTTTTATTTTACATTCATTAATGCTTTGTAGGTGTCACTGTCAAGGCTAGCATTTATTGTGAATTCTTAATTGCCCTTGTACTTTCACGTCATGAACAAGAAAAAACTGAATGTTCAGTGCACTGTGACAAAAAGGGTCAAATTTCAAATGCACTGATATGCAGTAGTAGGTCATATTGTACATTTGACAGATTACAGTGCATTCAATATCATATTTCAATGAAGCAACACAGGATTTTGCCATTGATTAATTTTCACTGGTAGTTCAGGTCATTGTCTGAACTCATTAAAATGCGTCCTTTTCTACATGTTTTACTTTAGGGAAACCTTAATTATATCTACCCATTTCACTTAGTGGCCATGCCCTTTATTTAAGGTTTAATTACTTGGTCTTCTTGTACATGCAGTAAAATTAACACAGAGAAATTCGTGTGTGCATCATTTTATTTCAGTTTGCAAAATTACCAGAACAACTTGTATTATGGCTGCTCATGTCTTCAAGAATATGCAGAGCACTTCATAATCAATTAGTTACTTTTGCAATAAAATCACTACTGCCTGCAGTCAGAAGCCTACATCATAAATAATTTATAAATAATGAACTATGAATGACAATAGAACTACCATGGACTACTTATCTCTATAAAATGCACATAGCCACTCTTCTCTGCAAATGATCCACTTTGTAATACGGTTTACAACATTTAGCATCAATTACATTATCGTTACTAAATTTACCACATGAATTATTGTTCAATTAGTATCTGCCTTTCATTAGCCAATTTGACTTAGAGTAATTACATGATGAGCCTTGACCAAGATCTTTATATCCTATTTAGCTTCTGGAGAAGTCCTGGAGGATTGGCAAGAAGCTAGTGTTGTTTATCTGTTCAAGAAGAGAAATAGCGATAATTCAGGAAACTATAAACCAGAGAGTCTCACATCAGTGGTTGGGAAGTTATTGGAGAGAATTCTTAGCAATAGGATTGATGCGTACTTGGAAAAGCATGGTCTAATTAGGGACAGTCAGCGTGGCTTTGTGTGGGGCAGGTCATATCTTGCCAACGTGATTGAGGTTTTTGAGGAAGCGATGAAGGTGATCGAGAAGGGTAGAGCAGTGGATGTTGTATACATAGATTTTAGTAAGGCTTTCTACAAGGTTCCTCATGGTAGGTTCATCCAGAAGATGCATGGGATCGACAGTGACTTGGCCGCTTGGATTCAGAATTGGTTTGCCCATAGAAGTACTGGTGAAAGTGTGTTTCTCTGGCTGGAGGTCCATGACTAGTGGTGTTCTGCAGTGACCTGTACTGGGACCTGTGTTGTTTGTGAGGTACAGTTAGTAAGTTTGCAGATGACACCAAAATTGGAGGTGTAGTGTACAGCGAAGAGGGCTACCTCAGATTACAACAGGATCTGGACCAAATGGACCAATGGGCTGAGAGGGGCAGATGGAATTTAATTCAGATAAATGTGAGGTGCTGCATTTTGGGAAAGCAAATCTTAGCAGGACTGATACACTTAATGGTAAGGTCCAAGGGAATGGTGCTGAACAAAGAGACCTTGGAGTGCAGGTTCATAGCTCCTTGAAAGTGGAGTCGCAGGTAGATAAGATAGTGAAGAAGGCGTTTGGTATGCTTTCCTTTATAGGTCAGAGTATTGAGTACAGGAGTTGGGAGGTCATGTTGCGGCTGTACAGGACATTGGTTAGACCACTGTTGGAATATTGCGTACAACTGTGGCATCCTTCCTATTGGAAAGATGTTGTGAAACTTGAAAGGGTTCAGAAAAGATTTACAAGGATGTTGCCAGGGTTGGAGGATTTGAGCTATAGGGAGAGGCTGACCAGGCTGGGGCTGTTTTCCCTGGAGCGTCGGAGGCTGAGAGGTGACCTTATAGAGGTTTACAAAATTATGAGAGGCATGGATAGGATAAATAGATAAAGTCTTTTCCCTGGGGTCGGGTAGTCCAGAATTAGCGGGCATAGGCTTAGGGTGAGAGGGGAAAGATATAAAAAAGACCTAAGGGGCAACTTTTTCATGCAGAGGTTTACAAAATTATGAGCGGCATGGATAGGATAAATAGATAAAGTCTTTTCCCTGGGGTGGGGGAGTCCAGAATTAGCGGGCATAGGTTTAGGGTGAGAGTGGAAAGATATAAAAAAGACCTAAGGGGCAACTTTTTCATGCAGAGGGTGGTACGTGTATGGAATGAGCTGCCAGAGGATATGGTGCAGGCTGGTATAATTGCAACATTTAAGAGGCATTTGAATGGGTATATGAATAGGAAGGGTTTGGAGGGATATGGGCCGGGTGCTGGCAGGTGACACTAGATTGGGTTGGGATATCTGATCGGCATGGACAGGTTGGACCGAAGGGTCTGTTTCCATGCTATACATCTCTATGACTCTATGACTTGGATGAAATTGTAAATGGGTGGGTTTGTAAGTTTGCAGATGATACACAGATCTATGCAGTTATGGATAGTGATGAAGGTTGTCAAAGGATACAGTGGGATATAGATCTGCTGCAGACATGGGTGGAGAAATGGCAGATGGAGTTTAATCTGGGCAAGTGAGAGGTGCTGCACTTTGGGAGATCAAATGGGAAAGTATACAGTTAATGGAGGACAAAGAACATCATTGATGTACACAGATGGATCTTGCAGTTCAATTCTCTAGCTCCGTGAGTCAGGATGTCATGTTACAGCTTTATAAGAATTTGGTTAGGCCAAGAATTCACTTACAGTCGTGCATTCAATTCTGGTCTCCACATTACAGGAAGGATGTAGAGGCTTTGGAGAGGGTGCAGGAGAGGTTTACCAGGATGCTGCCTGGATTAGAGGGTATAAGCTATAAGAAGAAGCTAGATGAACTCAGATTGTTTTCTCTGGAGTGGCAGAGGCTGAGGGGAGACTTTATAGAAGTTGATAAAATTGGGAGATGCATAGATACGGTTGATAGTCAAAATCTTTTTCCCAGAGTTGAAATATCTCATAGTAGGCTGTACGTATTTAAGGTCATGATATGGAGATGCCGGCGTTGGACTGGGGTGTACAAAGTTAAAAATGACACAACACTAGGCTGATGAAGGAGCAGCGCTCTGAAAGCTAGTGTGCTTCCGATTAAACCTGTTGGACTATAACCTGGTGTTGTGTGGTATTTAAGGTGAGAGGGGAGAAGTTCAAAGAAGTTGTGAGGGGCAACTTTTTTACTCAGAGAGTGGGAGGAGTCTGGAACATGCTGTCATGGATAGTGGTGGAGCACGATAGGACAGTTTAGGGGACTTTTAGACAAGCATATGAATATGCAAAGAATGGAGGGATATGGACCAAGGGCAGACAGAAGGGACTAGTTTAATTTGGTGTCATGTTCAGCACAACATTATGGGCTGAAGGGCCCGTACCTGTTCTGTACTGTTTTATGTTCTATGATGGTCTTTGGTATCAGAGTGTCCCAGCACATTGTTATTGATCATAGCACAATAAACTGATCTTGGCTGATTTTTCCATGGTCAAATTTTGCAATACTTTGCATGTTGTTTATTTTGTGTTGTCTGTCCCTTTAGCAGGTGGGATACAAGATAATGCCTCCGAAGGATAGGTAGCACCGGTATATTGAAATTAAGGTAAAATTTATGAATAAGATCTTAATGAATGTGATTGCCTTTTAATTAGTTTCATTCACTGATGTTTAAAATTTTACTTCTACTCTCTACGAAATACAGCAAAGTAGGGCAACTGTGACAAACTACTTATCCATTACTATGGCTAGAAAATACATCAGATAACAGAATTAAATTATTTGTATACCATCACATTGTGGATTTCCAAATAGGTCATCCATATATTGCGGAAGTAGCAAGAGAAATTAAAGAGCCAACAAAGTAGCTCCTTAGAGTGTTTGTTCTTTTAGCTCACGGGGAAGTTGATAAAAATTGAGTTTGGGCCTATAGGAAATTAATTTCTAGGAAAAACCTTTAAATCATTGACTTCTGGTCTGGCATCTTCATGACGAGGACAGAAGATACCAAAAGGAGGGAAATAACAATTTATACACAATGAGAAGAAGGTATTGATTGTTTGGGCAATAGTTGGCATGAAGATACAGCATGAACTGGTAACTGTCAATCATAGTTAGCTGATTAACATCAAGCCATGCAGGTATACTCTGAAAAATCAGGGCAGGGCCATGGGGAACGATGCTTGCCTGAATACAGTAGTCATAGTATCATTCAGAATAGAAACAACAAGTATTGAGTACAGGAGTTGGGGGGTCATGTTGTGGCTGTACAGGTCACTGCTTAGGCCACTGTTGGAATTTTGCGTGCAATTCTGGTCTCCTTCCTATCGGAAAGATGCTGTGAAACCTCAATACTCTGACCAATAAAGGAAGCATACTAAGCGCCTTCTTCACTATCTAATCTACCCATGACTCCACTGTCAAGGAGTTGTGAACCTGCACTTTGTTCAGCCACACTCCCGAGGACCTCACCATTAAGCGTTTAAGTCCTGGGTTAAGATTTGTTTATCCATAATGCAGCACCTCACATTTATCTAAATTAAACTCCATCTGCCACTTCTCAGCCCATTGGTCCATCTGATCAAGATCCTGTTGTAATCTGAGATAACCTTCTTCGCTGTTGGCTATACCTCCAACTTTGGTGTCATCTGCAAACTTACTAACAATAGCTCTTATGCTCACATCCAAATCATTTACATCAATGATGAGAAGTAGTGGACCCAGCACCAATCCTTGTGGCACTTCACTGGTCACAAGCCTCCAGTCTGAAAAACAACCCTCCACCACCACTCTCTGTCTTCTATCTTCGAGCCAGTTCTGTATCCAAATGGATAGTTATTCCTGTTTTCCATGAGATGTAACTTTTCAACTAGTTTCCCCACGGGGAACCTTGTCATATGCCTTACTGAAATCCATATTGCTCACGTCTACCACTCTGCCCTCATCAATTCTCTTTGTTACTTTTACAAAAAACTAAATCAAGTTTGTGAGACATGATTTCCCATGCACAAAGCCATGTTGACTATCCCTAATCAGTCCTTGCCTTTCCAAATACATGTACATCCTGTCCCTCAGTTAAAATGCATTTGGACAAATACATGGATAGGAAAGGATTAGAAGGATATGGACCAAGTTCAGGGAAATGGGATTAATGTGGAAGGACATTTTGGGCAAGGACCAGTTATGGCCAAAGGGTCTGTCTCTGTGCCATATGACTAAAAAAAAATGTTCAAGACTAATAGAGACAGATTTTTAATCAGTAAGGACATAAAGAGTTAAGAAGCAATGGGCTAGAAAGTGGAGTTGAGGTTTCTCAGATCAGCTAGGATTTCATTGAATGGCAGAGGAGACTTTATGATCCAAATGACTGGCTTCTGCTCCTAGTGTTATGTTATAGCACACATCGCCTCTATGGATCCTAATAGACCCTACTTTTTTTTTGGTTAATCTCTTGATCTTTATATGTTTAAGAAATCCTTTTGGATTTTCCTTTGTTCTGCACATTGAAATGCTATTATTCATTTTTTGGCTTTCCTACTTTCTGTTATTCCAGTTTATGCTTCTCTGCCAACTTGTGCCCTCGATATCTGCCATAGATTTCTCTTGTTTCAGTTTTGGATCTGCCTCTTGTCTTAGGAACATATTTGCCCTGGACTCTAGCTACTTCCTCTTTCATTGTCTCCTACTGCACTGACACAGTTTTAGCTACAAAGACCTCTCCTCGTCAATTTAGAGTATATCGTCTCTTATCTTAGTAAAATTAGCCTTTTGACATTTTTGAATTTTTATACCTGGCCATTATTACCCTTTTCATTATGATTCTAAGTATAACTAAGTTATGGTCACTATTTCCAAAATGCTTTTCTACTGATACATCTTCCACCTGCCTATGCTCATTTCTAAATGTTAGATCCGAAATTGCCTTTCCGTTGTTAGCCTTTTTATGTACAGACTAAAATGCTTTTTTGTATGCAATTTTAAAAATACGTTTACTTCATAACTTGCACACTAAACTATTCCAGGTAATATTTGGGTATTTAAACTCCCCCATTGTGACTGCTATATTACTTATGTTTTTCTTTTTAAATATCTGTAGAAAATCTTATCCATTTTTACATTCCTAGCTAGCTTCTCCTCATAATCTAACATTTTCCTCCTGATAAACCATAAGATATAGGAGCAAAATCAGGCCATTTTGCCCTTTGGGTTGTTTTGCCATTCAATTATGGCTGATATGTCCTTGATTAGTAAGGAGATCAAGGCAAAGAATGAGGATGACAAAGCTATCTGTCTCTGTCTTAAAGACATTCAATAATTGGCCTCCACAGCCTACATTACCTTCTGAATGAAGAAAGTTTACCTCATCTCAATTCTAAATGATTGTCCCTTCACTCGGAAATTGTCCCTGTCGACCCTTGTCTCTCCTATAAGTGGAAAGGATCTTTCCATATCGATTCTATCAAGACCTCTCAGTATTCTGTAAATCTCAATTAGATATCCCCTCATCCTTCTAAACTCCATTAAAAATAGAACCCAGATTCATAAATGCTTTTCATATGACAAGCCCTTTAATCCTTGGTAATCCTTGTGAACCTCCTCTGGTCTCCCTCCAAGGCCAGCATATGCTTCTTCCAATATAGGGCTCAAAATTGCTCAGTACATTTCAAATATGGTCTGAACAGCATCTTATACATCCCTGTTCTTGTGTTCTAGCCCTCTCAAAATGAACGCTAACATTGTATTGCCTTCCTAATTGCCACCTGAATCAGCATGTTCACCTAAAGGCGAGAAGACCATCAGATAGAAACTTAATTAGGCCATACAGCCCATTGAGTCTGCTCTGACATTTGATCATGGCTGATCTGTTTCTCAATCCAATTCTTTTGCCTTCTCATAACTCTTGATCCCCTTATTAATCAAAAACCTATGCATCTGTCTTAAGTACACTAATTGATTTGACCTCCACAAGTGTCTACGGCCTGGTATTCCAGAGTCACCACCCTCTGGTTGAAGAAATTCCTCCTCATCTCAGTTGTAAAGGATCATCCCTTCACCTGAGGCTGGGCCCCCAAGTCCTAATTTCTCCTATTAGTGGAGACATCTTCTCCACATCCACTTTATCCCAGCCTCTCAGTTTCCTGTAAGTTTCAATGAGTTTCCCTCTCATCCTTCTAAAATTGAGAACAGATTCCTCATGTGACAAGCCCTTCATCCCTGGGATCATTAGTGTAAATGTCCCCTGGAACACCTCCAATGTCAACATGTCATTTCTCAAATTTAATGTCCAAAACTACTCAATATTCCAAATGCAGTCTGGCCAGAGCCTTATACAGCCTCAGTAGTACATCTCTGATATGGTTTTCTCGCCACCTTGAAATGAAAGTTAACATTGCACTTGTCTTCATAGCCACCAACTGAACCTTAAAAGAATCCTGAATTAGGATTCCCAAGTCCATTTGTGCTTCAGATTTCTGAAGACTTTCCCTGTTTAGAAAATAATGTGCATCTCTATTCTTCCTACCAAATCTCCCGACTCACACTTTGCCACATTGCATCCCATCTGTGACATCTTTGCACATTCTCCTCACCTGTCCAAGTTGTTCTGCAGCCTCACTACTTTCTCAACAGTCTCTGAGTCTACACCTATCTTTGTTCCCTCAGCTCCTTCATCCAAATAGCTTATGGAACCTCCGTAACATTTTCATGGATAGAACATAGGCGTTCCACAAAACGGTCACCCAGACTATGTTTGTCTTCCCAATGTAGAGGAGACTGCATTGAGAGCATAAATACAGCAGAGTAAATGGAGTGAAGTGCAGGTAAATTACTGTTTCACTGGAAGGTGTGTCTGGATGCTTGGATAATGAGGAGGGAGAAAGTAAATGGGCAAATGTTGTACCATCTGCAATTGTATGGGAAGGTGAAATGGGCATGTGGGGAGCATGTGGGAGCAGAAGAGAAGTGGACCAGGGTTTCCCAGAGGGAACAGAATTGTACAGGGTTGATGCAGGGAGTGAAAATGTGTCTGGTAGTTGCATCCTGCTGGAGGTGGCAAAAATGGTGGCTTATGATCTCTTGGAATTGGAGGCTGGTGAGGTGGAAAGTGAGGACCTGTGGGACTCTATTGTTGTTGTGGGAGGGAAGAGTAGGGATGAGGGCGTTAAACGTGGAAAATGGGTTGGACTGCTGCCCTGTCAACCATGATAGCAGAAATCCTCTGTTCAGGATAAATGGCAACATCTCTTAAGTGCCCAGTGGAAAGTGGCATTATCAGAACAGATGCAATGGAGATGGAAAAACTGAGAGAATGAAATGGTGTCCTTATAGAAAGGATGTGAGGATGTATATAGTTCAAGTAACAGTGAAGGTTTGTGGGTATGTAATGGATATGGGTGGCCAGCCTATGCCTAGAAATGGAAACAGAGACAGAGTCATAAGGTCACAGAGATATACAGCATGGAAACAGACCCTTTGATCCAACTCGTCCATGCCAACCAGATATCCTAACCTAATCTAGTCCCATTTGCCAGGACTTGGTACATATTCCTCTAAACCCTTCCTATTCATGCACCCATCCAGATGTCTTTTAAATGTTGCAATTGTACCAACCTCAACTACTTCCTCTGGCAGCTCATTCCATACACGCACCAATCTCTGTGTGAAAAGGTTGCCCCTCAGGTCCTTTTTATATCTTGCCCCTCTCACCATAAACCTATGCCCTCTAGTTCTGGAATCCCCCACCCCAGGGAAAAGACTTTGTCTATTTATCCTATCCATGCCCCTCATAATTTTATAAACCTCAATAAGGTCATCCCTCAGTCTTTGACACTCCAGGGAAAACAGCCCCAGCCTATTCAAACTGTCCCTATAGCTCAAATCCTCCAACATGACAACATTCTTGTAAATCTTTTCTGAATCCTTTCAAGTTTCACAACACAGCAAGTACTTCACACGGAGGGTGGTGAGTGTTTGGAACGCTTTGCCAGTAGAGGTGGTCGAGGCAGGCACGGTAGATTCATTTAAGATGCTTTTGGATGAATGCATGAATAGGTGGGGAGTAGAGGGATATAGATGCTTAGGAATTGGCCAAAAGGTTTAAGACAGTACATTTGGATCGACTCAGGCTTGGAGGGCCGAAGGGCCTGTTCCTGGGCTGGAAATTTTCTTTGTTCTTTCTTCTTTGTTCTATCCTTCCAAGAGGAAGGAGACCAGAATTGCACACAATATTCCAAAAGTGGCCTAACCAATGTCCTGTACAGCTGCAACATGACCTCCTAAATCCTATACTCAATGCTCTGACCAATAAAGGAAAGCATACCAAACACCTTCTTCACTATCCTATCTACCTGTGACTCCACTTTCAAGGAGCTACGAACCTGCACTCCAAGTTCTCTTTGTTCAGCAACACTCCCTAGGACCTTACCATTAAATGTATAAGTCCTGCTAAGATTTGCTTTCCCAAGATGCAACACCTCGCATTTATCTAAATTAAACTCCATCTGCCACTCCTCAGCCCATTGGTCCATCTGATCAAGATCCCATTGTAATCCGAGGTAGCTTTCTTAGCCATCCACTACACCTCTAATTTTGGTGTCATCTGCAAATTTACTAACCATACCTCCTATGCTCATATCCAAGACATTTATATAAATGACTAAAAGCAGTGGACCCAGCACGGATCCTTGTGGCACTCCACTGGTCACAGGTCTCCAGTCTGAAAAGTAACTCTCCACCACCACCCTCTGTGTACCTAAGAGAAGGTTCTGTATCCAAATGGCTAGATCTCCCTGTATTCCATGAGATCTAACCTTGCTAACCAGTCTCCCATGGGGAACCTTGTCGAACACCTTACTGAAGTCAACACTCTGCCCTCATCAATCTTCTTTGTTACTTTTTCAAAAAACTCAATCAAGTTTGTGAGACATGTTTTCCCATGCACGGAGCCATGTTGAATATCCTTCATCTGTTCTTGCCTTTCCAAATACATGCAAATGCTGTCCCTCAGGATTCCCTCCAACAACTTGCCCACCACCAGTCTTACCATCGGCTTCTCATTACCATCTTTCTTAAATAATAGTACCACGTTTGTAAACCTCCAGTCTTCTGGCACCTCACCTGTGACTATCGATGATACAAATATCTCAGCAAGGGGCCCAGCAATCACTTCTCTAGCTTCCCACAGAGTTCTAGGGTACACCTGATCAGGTCCTGGGATTTATGCACCTTTATTCATTTCAAGACATCCAGCACTTCCTCCTCTGTAATATGGGCATTTTTTCAAGATGTCAGATGTCAAGGAAGTGAAGGGAGGAGTCAGTCCGAGATCCCATTTGGCAGTGAGACTCTGGATAGCATATTGCCAGGATGGCCAATTCATTGTTTCTCTTTCTGATGGCAGCTCATCATTACTTTCACACCCATACATCCTATAAACTGTTTGTCTCTGTAGTAATTCCATTAACACTTCCTTTAACATTGCACAACCGACTCTTTTGTCATTTAATCAGTCCAATTTTAAGCCTTGTCACAGATCTTTCCTTGCATTCTTTACCTACCCTCTGGGCTTTCACTTCATTAATAGCTATTTAAATTTCTAACTTTTCTCAGTTCCAATGATAGGTGATTGACCTGAAATGCTTACACTGTTTCCATGTCCAAAGATGCAGTATTTTATGCTTTTGTCATCATTATTGATTTCACCAGATAAGAAACAGACTACAAGAATAGAGTATGACAGCATTATTGCTTGATATGTTAGTTCTGAATGGGTTTTTTTGTCTTTCAGTATATTCAGTGATTCAAATAGCTGGTGTATAATGACGATATGCAAGGAAAAGAAAACTTCGAATTAACTGATTATTAACAACACTGTATCCTTAATCATTAATAATGAACAATTATTGATGTAATCAAACACATTCCTAACCAAGAGTAAATATCTGACTTAATTTATTAGTCTGATGCCTCCAGATTAAATTATGTAAATTCATACATATATAAAAGACTAAACTTTTCTGAGTTGCAGAATCAAACTCTATTTTAAGTTAGTCCAGTTAAAACAGCCAGCTAGATAACGTATTGCTATCTTAAATTTGGAGGACAGAAAGAAAGCATATCAAGGTGCAACTTAATATCAGAAGCAATTATTTTTAATTCATTTTTAACAGTTGCCTAGTTTTTGTTGACAATAAATATGCATGTATAAAACAATCAGCATGGGATAGTTTGGGGAAAATACAATTTATTGCTTAACTGTTAAATATTATTCTAATACTCTTCTTCGGAGGGTTGGTGCAGAATTGATGGACCGAACGGCCTTTATCTGCACTACAGAAGAATCTCAATTATCTGGCATTCGATTATCAGAATATTAGATTATCCAACAAGATCACAAGGTCCCAATGCTTGGCTAAACTATGTTATCCGGCATTCAATTATCCGGAATTCGATTAACTGAACAAAATACTCCCCTCCCTTATTCTTCAGATAATTGAGGTTCCTCTGTACATGGATTCTATTATTATTGACTAAAGAAGAGGAAAATTAGTAACTACCATAGCTGCAGAATCTCACTTGTGTAATATATACAGTTTTGTATTTTAAATGAGATGCAGCACTATCATAAAGCTACAAGAAATATGTACCTGATATAGAGCGACGCAGAACAGAAACAACATCATGTATATAATCTTGTACATGACAATCTTCCCTTCAAAACTGACAAAGAAAAACATTCCACCACAAACGTAAATCCAATACTTGACAAACATTCCCATCACCAGGGTTCCTAAGACTTTCATTATCTCTTTTCCTTGTTGGCCATCATCTAAATAAGAAAGTAAATACTAGGGTTAATTTTTAAACAGTAATTTTCTATTCCCAAAAATTCAATTTTAGATCCTAAGTGCTTCAGTGGTATCCTGGCAGAATGGGCCCCTTTTAAAGAAACCACCTGACCTGCATATAAGAGGTCACGTGATCTTCTACGTCTCAAAACTGTCCAGGTAGGTAACGTCTATCAGTTCTTTCTTAATCAGTTTCATGCAAAGAAAATCAAGACATTTATGACATTGCATGACAGCGCCATCCAAAAGTTATTTATCAAAGCGCTTCTCAGATAAATGTCAAAGTAATTCAGATTTACCTAATTCCTCCACTTTAACTTCTGATAAAGCAGATTCCTTGAGTTTTTTTGCTTCTCGGCGCTCTGTAATGTACTGGCGGAGCAGCAACCAGAATGTCAGTGCACACAGGATCTATCAATTAAAATATGAATATTCTCAGTATTCTGAGAAGAACAATAACGCACAAAGATGAGAGAAATGTGTTTACACTTTCCAAAATGTGAAAATTGGCTTCAATTTTAGCTCGTGTCTTTATTTGGGCTAGAATTTGGCGACAATCCCTTATTGCTATTGGTGGTAAACTACCTCCTTGAATCACCACCATCCACATGATGTAGGTACGGCAACAAAGCAGTTAAGGATGAAGTATCTTAAGTTTTACCAAGTGACAGTAAAGGAATGAAAAACTACCTCCAGGTCACAATGACGTCTAATCTAGAGGGGGTAACTGTTTTCTTATGTGTCTGCAATGCTTGACTTTCTGGACAGCACAGATTATGGGTTTGGAACAAAAAAGAAATTATTGGAAAACTCAGCAGTATGCAGCATCTGTGGAGAGAAAGCAGAGTTAATGTTTTGGGTCCAATGACCCTTCTTCAAAATGTTCTAAAGATAACTGGGCTCAAAACCTTAACTCGGCTTTCTCTCCACAGATGCTGCATACCTGCTAAAGTTTTTCAGTAATTTCTCTTTTTGTGGCAGTTACAGAGAGTTCTATAGGTCTAAAGAGATCAAAGGGTAACGGGCAGTAAATAGGTACAGGGTTTGATGATCAGCCATGACTGTATTGAATGGCCTGCTCCTGAAGCTTATTTTTCTGTGTTTCTATGTTTACCTCTGATAGTTCTGGCTCACTCTATCCCTACTACTTTACACACTTTGCACTAAGGTTTATGTTTATCCTCATACTCTCATTATTGGCTGCAACACCTTCATTCACTCACATTTTCTGACTCCAACCTCTGACAACATTAAGCGTGCATGATCTCTGCACTGTCTACATACTCACGTGTGATATATCTCCATCTGCACCAAACGTAACATCTGTGCCACCCACTTTCATCACTCTTAGTATTTGCCTCTATCTCATTCCAGAAGGAAAACAGCCCCAATAGGACAGAAAGAGTAAAGATGGGTGGTGGCTGCCTGATATTTGACTCCTTACCTCTTAAATGGTGAGCATCCTGACTCTAAACATCCTGAGCAGCTGACTGACCACGTCCAAGCCCCGGGACTGATATCAGAGACTGGCATGACTTTCTATACCAGAGCCCCTAATTGAAGGCTATATCCCTTGAACTTGACTGAAGACTGCTGACAACCTGCTTTTGTGTCTGCTCTAAATGGCAAGGCAGTGTAGCAAGCCTGATATCTCCAATTTAGGGGGAAAGATGCAAAAAGTCAGAACAAGGCAATGCAAGGCAGGAGTGCTGAGTGCATCAAGGTAGGCTCAGAGTGAGTCAATGCTATGACAGCAAATAAGCAGGTTGCAGATACAAAAAAACTAAAAAAACCTCTGAATTCTGGGAATCTGAAACAAAAACAGAGAGCGCTGGAAAATCTCAGCAGGTCTGGCAACATCTGTGGAGAGAAATCAGAGTTAATGTTTCAAGTCAAATGGAACTTCTTTAGATACAGTCTGGTCAGTCCATGAACTGGGTGCATGCCCCTGAGTTTACAGTGTCCTTGCAGTAGTGTTACAATGATAGTTGCTGATGCAGACTGAAGTGCAGCAATGAAGTGCAGAAGCATACTATAAAAGTTGATCCGAGAGGTATATTGAGGTTTCTTAGAAACTGACACATGACAGATGGCAATGTTTGTGGAAGTAGAATGCATGTAGCCAGTACCATTGGATCATGCCCTATAGTACTGCTCAACATATAGATCCTTTGGAATGACTGGTGAGCTGAAGTTGTCTGTTACCTCCTCAACTGTCCTTGTAATTTTAATATCTAACTTGTTTGGTGCATTTGATAGGAAGCTGAATATTAATGAGGTACACTGCACTGTCAATCAAGCTTTAATAAAGTTATCTCCTCTTATGTGGCAAGTCACCTCACTGCTTATTCTTGTTCCTGTATTTACATATTGACAGATCAAACATGGCTGAGAACTGGGGCATGTCTTCCACCTGGAATGAGTAGATGCCTTGCCTACAGCAGTTGTCTGAGTGCCAGAGCCCTCAAATGGTTCTTCTTCGACTCGTTGTGAAGAAGTGCTCACTAGATTGCGCTCCCATGTCTAATTAGATTAAGTAAGTGATCAAAGGTTACAGGAAGAAAGCAGGAGAATGGGGTGGAGAAGCATAACAGCCATGATCAAATGGCAAAGCAGACTCAAATGGGCCAAATTGCTTAATTCTATTCCAATATCTGTGGTCTATGCTCTCACCAAGTCTTTTTGTGCTGTAAGAGGGTTCGTGGGTTCCTCTTACAAGGTGGAGTTGAGATTGAAGTGTCTCCAGTGCTGGTCTCTTCATCATGGAAGTTCAAAGAGTGCTTTTAGCACCTGAATTCAAGAAGATAATCAATTGCAAAAGATGAATAAAGCTTCTACAGGTTAAGAATGAATTAGTGTTGGTGGTAATGGATAGCAGCACATACAATGAAGCTTACTGGCTTGGTTGCCTACTGATGTTGTCCTATCACAAGAGTAGTCCTGTTCTTTTCTGGCCAGCTTCACTGTCTTCTCCTCATAGTGAATGAGAAACTTGATGCCTGTTACTGTTTGCCAGTTCTGGACCTTTTAACCCTGTTGTGTGATCGCTTTTTCCTAGTCATTAAAGTAAGGAATTGAGTATGATTGAAATGGATGCAAGAGCAGTTCATAGTCATACTTGAGAAAGATGGGTGATGAGGTATCTCCAGTGAGAAACGAGACAGGATGCATTAGTAACACAAACAGCACAGAAGGCAGAAATGATTAGTATTTGTAGAGGATGAAGTGAGTATTCGCCTTTGAGTAAACATGATTCATGTGAAACTGAGGGTTGTAGTCCACTACCCTTGGTGAGATGCACATACAATGGTTGACTTTGAGTGAGTAATGGCACACTTTGCCTGTGAGATAACAGAGAGAATAGAGTGCCATTTAGCCCTGCAGAGCAAAGAAGATCATTGACCTTCTCTTGCATTTCCTGGTTGTTTGCCTTCACATGGCATACAGCACTGACCTGTGCTTCTATCTAAGTGCAAGTTATCCAAGTCAGGTTGTATGACCTCTTGTTGTGCTCTGTAGTGATTAGGGTAGACGTTTCCTCCACTATCTTGTTACTATCACCTTGAGATATTTCTCCATGGAGTGAGCTTTGCTTCTTCTGTGCAATTTCTTTAGACTCAAAGCACTGCGGTTTGAGGTATCATTCTTTCCTTGTAGCATCTGAAGTTGTGTGCAGCTGACCTTCAAATAAGGCATCGGTTGTGTGAAAGCCATTAGATCCCAACACTTAAGATTCCCCTAAGCATCACAACCAATATCTCACTTGTGTAAGTTGCACAGAAAAATCCAGAAGATTGCTTGAGATAACTTACCCAGGCCATATTGAGTTAATGTCATGAAACTCACTCACTACCACACTTTAATTATGAATGGCAAAATTCTACTCATATATTTGTCTTCACAGTAAAAATACACAAATGCATTCTGAAAATAATGGGGCTTCAAAGCTCTCGTAAGCTTAAGGACCTGAACGTCAGGCCAGATTATCTGAAGGAGCTAAGAATATGGTTTGGAGAGGCTGGGTGCACATATACCAGGGATTAGCATATTGTCGAGGTGAGGCAGAAACTGAATGTTTGAGTGCACTGCTCCCTCTCTATTGTGGGTAAAAACCTGGTAATTGATGCTGCTGCACCTGGCACAGTTCTAGCCCATTCCCTGAGCCTGTGCTTTAGCAGTCACCCAAGCTATCTCCCACTTCATCTAGGAGATCAATGATTGCTAGTGTCTAAAGGGACAGCATGTGCAAACCTCTGGAGGGGAGAGGGTGTGGGAGGGGTGGGGGGTGGACCACCTTCATCCTAATGCTTATCTTTGTGCGTGGTTGTAACAAACTGTGCTTGGATCCTCTATATGCAAACATGAATTGTCACTATATGCCTCATAAATCTGTCCCCAGTGTCGCGAAGATCGATTCTGGCCTTGTTGCTATGCAGCGCTCTATATCACCTGCCCCTATGGAAAAATTCTAAAGACAAACACATTGATCATCAGAAAGTGGTCAGCACAAAGTCTTCAGCACTCTGCGGGAAACAGAGAGGGTGGATCCTGTTGAGAGGTTCCTTGAGCAAATGGTTAACATAATCTGTCAGAATGTTTCATCACCAGAACTTTCCAACAAGTGTAAAGACATAGCTTGGCTGGTGGCAAGAAGTGCATTGCCTGTCAGATCCTTCATGTACATCCAGTCAGAATGCATCTGAATACTGCCGTCAAACAGGCTGTGCTTGTGAAGAAACCGTCATACATCTTCTGCAGAGGCTGGAGGCCATGGTTTTTGTCAAAGTCTGTCCTGAGCACCTCCGTGACCAGCACTAACATCAACTGCCCGTGAAGTACCATCAAATCAGTAAAAGATGCTCTTTGGCTCTGTCTAAACTTGCAGGTTTTCCAGTGTAAAGAACTGACCTCAACCAAGAGTTGCAGACTGGCACATTCCAAGGTCCAGAACCAAGTCTGAAAGGACACAATAAAGTCTGGTACATCTGTTGCCAAGGTGCGGTAGGGAAAGATCACGGTCTAAGGTCTTTCTGCCGAAGTATAATGTGGGTTCATTCAGTTGTGAGATCTTCTCATTAACTTCATATGAATAAAAATAGCTTCCTACATAAGTAAAAATGCCTTTTTTCTCCAGCTGCAGAGAAAGTCTAGTGTAATAACTCCATAGAGGCTGGATCCTGTCATCAAATTACCCTTTGTTTACACATGATCAGTCCTTGATTGTAGTACTGCCTCACACAGAGACAGGCACCAGAATGTCAGTCTCTGACATTTACCCTTTTTATATGTTTGCTAGGGCTCCCTGATGGGACAGGATTAACTGTCTCAATCAGGGAACTCATATTGTATGGGTTGGCTGACCTGGTTACAATCACTGCACTGGGAAATGTTAAAATTCTAATGTTTTGTTTGTTTTTTTTCCTTTGCAAAGACTGTACAGAACTGATTTAGAACTTCTGTATGTACTAAGTTTTTTTCAATGAATAAAGTATGTTTCTAAAATAAATAAAAAGTCTGCAACAAATGTTCTCTAAACCAGTTACTGGAATGAGTGGATCACCCAATGAGAAGAGAGTGAATCAACTAAGCCTACATTCCATTAAGTTTAGAAGAATGACAGATGGTCAAATTGAAACAAATGTAATTCTTAAGGGATTTTACAGCATGGAAGCTAAGAAAATTTTATCCCTGCCTGGAAATTCTAGAACAAATCATTTTAGACTTAGAATATGGAGGATTTAGGATTGAAACATGGAGAAAGTTTTACTTCCAAATAATTGTGAGCCATTGGAATTCTCCAGACAGCCAGGGATTCTCACTCTTTCAGTATACTCAATTCAAAGGTCAATTTGTTTTAAGGGTACAAGGAATTAAAGTATGTGGGCAGAGTATTAATTGCTCAGACCTTTGAGTATAGGAGTTGGTATGTCATGATGAGGTTGTACAGGACATCGGTGAGACCGCTTCTGGAGCACTGTGTGCAGTTCTGGTCACTTTGTTGTAAGAAGGATAGTACTAAACTGGTTCAGAAAAGATTTACCAGTGTGTTGCCAGGAATCGAGGGTTTGGGATACAAAAACAGACTGGAAAGACAGGGACTCTTTTCACTGGTGTATAGGTGGTTGAGGGTGACCTTATTGATGTTTACAGGAGCATTGAGAAGGTGAATGACAAGGATCTTTTCCCTAGCGGGGGGGGAGTTCAAAACTAGTGGGCATATTTTAAGGTAATGGAAGAAAGACTGAAAAAGGATATGAGGGACAACTTTTTTAACACAGCGAGTGGTTAGTGTGCAGAATGAACTGCTTGACAATGTGATGGATGTAGGTACAGTTACAAAGCTTAAAAGGCATTTGGTAAAGTGGTGCAAAGGAAGTGATTGGAAGAATATGTGCCAGGCACAGGCAGGGTGACTAGTTTAGTTTGGAAACATGGTCGACGTGGACTGGTTGGACCAAAGGGTCTGCTTCCATGCTGCATAACTCTATAAGAACAGGAAGGTGAAGTTAAGTAGAAGATCAGCCATGATTTTGTTGAATGGCAGAGTAGACTTGAAGGGCCAAATAGCCTGGAATTGCTGCCATGTTTACCAAAAACGATTCATTGTATTTTCAGATTTTCCAGAACTGAAATTCAATTCTTAAACTGAATATTGGAGTTTAAACTCACATTAATTTAGATTATTAGTCACTGCTATTGGATGACTGGACTGGCAGCACAATGCTATGTCATCATACTTATCCATTATGAAATGACTTTACCAATTAGCAGAAAATGGAATTGCAGTCAAATATGTTAGAAGTTGCAAGCAAGCACCCAGAAAGTAATTTTAAGATCTTGTTTCATTAAAACCAACCTTTGAACTTAGTTCAACACATGGGGTTGTCTTCATCTTTTGTAAGACTCCTGATAGCTCAGGAAGTTCTTCTTCCGTGAGGTCAAGACTCCAGATGTATTGCAAGGTTAAAAGAACATTTCCATAGAAGACCATGAATGGAGATGTGAGCATGGCATATCGCCGCCGATCTCGCACCATCCAAAGAACACAGGACCAGATCAATAAGACAAAGGTGAGCCAGCTATGATAAGTAATACTCCAAGCCTAAAGGAAGATGACAATAAAATGGTCAGAAAAAACCCAAAACTAAACAGCATCTTGTGCGATAAATATGGCCCTGAACATAACGGATATTCCTTGAAAAATCAAAATATTAAATCAAATTAGTAATAAAAAGTGATATAAACAAAAAGACACCCAATAAAAAATGAAATTTCACATTTTTCATTGATTAGTTGATGCAAAAAGCTAAGATAAGCTTAGAAATGTAGCCTGAAATTTGGTGAATTGAATGTTAAAGACTTTGCTAAATCAAAAAAAATTCAATTACATAATACATATTATTTATTATTTCAGGAATAGTACTAGTGAAGTAATCTGTCTGACAAGCATTATTTTCTCTACTTCTTTCTATAAACAATTGTTGTTTTAGTAAATAATTAGTATTTATGTGATCTTTTCATGAAAATGTAGCTCAGGCATTTCAAAGTTTTCTACTTCTCTTTTAGTCGTGTGCATACTTATCTGAGACTATGGCCAATTTTATTCTCGCAGGCAATTGCCTCTCACCACCAGCTTACAAAATGTTGGCGAAAAAGCAATCTGCATCTGTAGGCACAGGAAGTCAAGATCGCTCTTATGGTCCTTAGGCTAAGGATGTAGCTTCCATTCCCATTTGACAGGATGCCTTGCCTTGGTCATGAATCAGGTGGCTTGCAAAATTGCAGTCTCAGAAGCACCACTCAGAACAGTACCACTCCCTGATGATGAGCCATGCAGGAGGCCAAAATCATAGGTCAGTTGAGTGGCTTTGCTAGAGCGAATCAGACAGACCCTGACAAGGGTAGAATAGAATGAGGTTCGAACAAATGTATTTGCTTATCATCATTGAGTGGGTGCTCTCTTTTCGGCACAGGAACACAAAGGGTGACCTCAACACAAACCCATAATATATATCTGACCACATAGCACAGGTACCCCTAGCCGCAAATAAAGTAGAAATGATGTTTGGTGAAGATCGTTAGGTTGCCATTAAAGATCCCCATTGGCTGGTGGGCAAAAAGATTGTTCCCGGCACTATGAGGAAAAATACCAGTACAGGTGGTTAAGCAATGGATGAAGAAGCCATGCACAAAATGTGGGCCTGTGTCTCCAATCCATTATACCAGCAGGGAGTTGGAAAGGATACTAGGAATCCCAGATCAACTGAGGGACACAAGTAACAGGAGACAGCAATTTTGGGTTGGGTAGAGTGTCCAGTTGATAAATTGAAAACTAAATCAGAAGGACTGGAAGGCCATTAAAATTGAAAGGATGGGAGAAGTTGGGTAATGAATAAGGCTAGGTGAATAAGCAGGGATAGCATTGCAGAGAGTGCAGAGCTCACAGCTGAAATGGGAGGCAGGAGAGTGGGTGTTAACTTGCCTCACTGGGATAGCACACTGGAAATCAAGCCTCACTATTCCCAGAGTTATCATAAATATTAATGATGTACAAAAATATGCAAAATTGTTCACACTACCTGTCTTTTAGATCCAGGTTGACAGAAAGCATGGATTAGTTATCTGTACTTAACCAACATTACTACTAACTACAAATAAATAGATTTTAGCTGCAGGAAAACAATTATGAACCATCGATGTATAACTGTACTAGTTAAAACTCTAACCCCCTTATAAAGCAGTCCTACATGCACATGCAGACAGACATACATGCATACACATACAAAAACACAATGGAGAGGAAAACGTCTTGGAAAGCTGTTCATCAGTCCCTGTCTATATGGTTTGCTGAGATTACTCACATAGCTTGCCAGGACATGTTGCTCTTTGATTATAACAGCTCATTTTTTTTACATAAACCTAACTGAGAGATGGACAGGATAAATGGATGATATAGTGAAGAATTTATATTTTCTATTTTTTCAGCATTAGATTTTGGCTCTACCACTGAGAAAGTGCTTGCATCAAATAAATTAAATGAATAAAAGTATGTCATGTTTTCCCCAGCACCATTTATAATCTGCTGTGATGGCACATAGTACTTCATCAAAGGTCACTTTAGAGGCTATGCTTCTGTATCTACTCTTATCAGGTAAGTAAAATAATGACATACACATTCCTGTCTTTGAGATAAAATAGATTCTGCATAGCATTTTGCCATTCTTCAGTTGTTGTTAAAAGTTTTCTTCCAAAGTTTGCGAGATGGAATTTATTCATTTCCAGCCTATGCATTGAGCAGCAGCTGTCTCACACACTGGATAGTGTTGGTCTATGAGAAAAGGTTCATTTTGACAACACTTCTCTGTTCCTATAAATATTCTGCTGCTGCACAAGTGGTAGTAACATATAAATTAATTCTGTGCAGTTTTATATTTTAGCACACACAATTGTTTATTCAACTATTGTTAAACAGCACAGTAACAGAGAATATAAAATCAGCCTTCCACTTTTGAACTTACCATCATAGCAATGAGTGCACATATATAGCTCTGCTTCATAATGAAACGGAAGATGGTGATGAGGCTGTTGAGTCTGCTATTCACTGTCTCTTCAGGAATTATATCATCTTCAGTTTTGTCTGACAATGACAAATAGAAATAGTTATAGAGTCATACAGCCTGAAAACAGGCCCTTCAGCCCAACTTATTCATGCCAACCAGGTTTCCTGAATTGAACTAGTCCCATTTGCCTGTATTTGACCCAAATCCTTCTAAACCTTGCCTGTCCATGTGCTATCCAAATATCTTTTAAATGTTGTAATTGTACCCACCTTTATCACTTCCTCTGGCAGATAGTTACATATTGCACCACCATGTATGTGAAAAAGTTGCCCCTCAGATCTCTTTTAAATCTTTCTCCTATCACCTTAAACCTATACCTTCTAGTTTTTGATAGCCCTATCCTGGGGAAAAGTCTTTAGCTATTCACCTTGTCTATTTCAATCATGATTTTAAAAACCCCTCAGCCTCCTAAACTTAAGAGAACAAACATCATGTCAGGGAGAAGTTCCAAATATTCAAGACACTCAGAGAGAAAAATTTGCGTCATCACTATTTTAAATATGCCACCTGATCTTTAAACAGTGACGCCTAGTTTTAGACTCTCCCATGAAACGAAATATCCTCTCCACACCCACCTTATCAAATCCCCTCAGAATCGTATATGTTTCAGTCAAGTCACCTCTTACTCTTCAAAACTCCAAAAAGTATAAGCTCAGTCAAGAGTGTGTTGCTGGAAAAGCACAGCAGGTCAGGCAGCATCCAAGGAGCAGAAGAATCGACATTTTGGGCATAAGCTTTTCCAGCAACACACTCTTGACTCTGATCCCCAGCATCTGCAGTCTTCCCCTTCTCCAAATATAAGCTTAATATAATTTCAATCTAGCAGCAGAGAGAGAACTCAAACTCTGTGTTGCAACAGAGAGAGAGCTGTATCTATTAGCCTCAACAGTGACTTCCAAATTTCAACTGAAAAGTAAAACTAAAACCCTGGGTCCGAGAGAGCCTGACTCCACTCACTCATGCTTCTTTTGGCTAATTTTAAAAAAACTCAGTGAGCTCAATGTTATATACCCACTTCTTCTGAAGCTGATATTTTGGCTACATTCTGGCAACACTTCTCTGCAAGGAAAATAACACTTCGGGCTACTAAACAGTGGCCAGTCAGTGATGCCCACATCCCAAGCTTGGAAAAATACTAATGTGTTGTGCTTTCTCATCATTGAGTTTGGTATATTTGTGTTCATTGATTAATTGTCTACCAAGTTCTGGTCTGGATGTTGAAGGACTGCACAGCTTAGATCTGCTGCATTGGCAGTTAGATCACATAGCAATGTCTGTTGCATGCTGCTTTCTCTGTTTAACATGTAAGTAGTCCTGCATTGTAGCTTCACTGGGTTTACAGCTCATTTTTAGATATGCTTAGTGTTATTCCTGGCCTCCCTTCTATGCTCTTTATTGAACCAGGGTTGGCCACTTGATAGTAATGACAGATAGTTTAAAATATGCTGGCCATTTGATTACAGATTGTGGTTGAATATAATTATGCTATGGATGACCCATTACCACCTCATTTATGTCCAGCTTTGAGTTGCTAGAACTGTTCAAAGTCTGTCCCAGTTAGCAAGGTGATGGTGCCATGCATCATGATGGAGGTTGCTGTCGATGTGAAGATGGGACTTTGGTTCCATAATAACTGTGTGGTGACACTCCTACTGATACAGAGGTGTATCTGTTACAGGTATACTGTTGAGGACAAGTTCAACTAGAATTTTACTTCCTATTGATTCCCTACCTGTCAAAGACTCAATCTAGCAGCTACATCCGTTAGAACTCAGCCAGTTCAGTCAGTGGTAGGGGTTAAGCTACTCTTGATGTTGGACATCAAAACATCCCAATCAGAATACATTCTTTGGACCCAAAAGTGGGAATGTTCACTGATGACTGGACAATAGTGCAGGTACTGAAGTACAGCAAGACCTGGACAATATCCATGATTGGACTCACAAATGGCAAGTAACATTTATGCCAGAGAAGTGTTAGACAATGACCATCATTAACAACCAAGAATTTAATCATTACTCTTGACATTCAGTGTCACTTCACAGCATTGAAATCCTCACTATCAACATCCTGGGAGTTACCATCAACCAGAATTTGAACTGGAGTAGCCTAAATAATATTATGGATTTGATTTGATTTATTACTGTTATAATACACGTTTTGTGAATGTGAATTCGCTGCAACGTGATTGATGAATTGCGAACGCTATTTCTAAAGCGCAAAGTTTTAAAACAGGTGTTGGCTGTAACGCCATTATAGAACCAACATATTAAGTGCTGTTTCTTAAGTGCAATTTTTCTATAACACAGGGTTGCACAAAATCGTAACCATTGCGTTATTGAAGAACTGACTGTTTTGTCACGTACCGAGAAACAGTGAAAAGTACTGATTTGCTTGCTAACTAGACAAATCATACCTTACATAAGTACATCATGGTAACAGAATAAAATGCAAAATATAGTGTTATAGCTGTTGAGAAGGTGTAGAGAAAAGTCAACTCAGATATATAAGAGGCTCATTCATAAGTCTGTTAAGAGTGTGGAAGAAGCTGTTCTTCAATCTGGTAGCACATGTTTTTGAATTTCTGTATCTTCTGCCCAATGGAAGAGGGTGGAAAAAGGTATAACCAGGGTGGGTGGGGGTCTATGATTATGTTGGCTGATTTTTGAGGCAGTGGGAAGTGTAGACTGAGTCAATGGAAGGAAGGCTGATTTTCAAAATGGACTGGGTTGTGTTCACATCTCTCTAATTTCTTGTGGTCTTGGGCAGAGGAGCTGTGATGCATCCAGATAGGATATTTTCTATGTTGCCTCTATAAAAATTGGAGTCATTTTGAACATACCAAATTTCCTTCACCTTCTGAGAAAGTAGAGGCACTGGTGTGCTTTCTTGACTGTAGCATCAACGTGAATAGACCAGGACAGATTGTTGGCGATATTTACTCCTTGGAAATTGAAGCACTTGACCACCTCCACCTCAGAACCATTGATACATACAGGGGCATGTCCTCCACTTTGCTTCCTGACATTGATAACCAGTTCCTTCATCTTTCTGACATTGAGGGAAAGATTGTTACCTTTAAACCATGCCATCAAGCTCTTTATCTCTTTCCTGTACTCTTTCCTGTTTGAGAGCCACTGGTGTCAAGAGCAATTTTGTAAATGGAGTTAGAGTTCAATTTGGCCACAAGGTAATGTGCGTGTAAAGGAGTATAGTAAGGGCTGAGTATGCAGTCTTGCAGGGCATTAGTGTTGAGGTTTATTGTGCAGGAGATGTTGTCACTTTCCTTACTGATTGCAGTCTGTGGGTCAGGAAGTTGAGGATCTTGTTGCATGGAGGGAGCACAGTCCTAGGTCTCAGAATTTGGAGATGAGTTTGATTGGAATTATAATGTTGAAAGTGGTTGTAAAGTCAATAAGCAGGAGTATGATGTAGATCTCCTTGCTATCCAAATGTTGCAGGTATGGGTGTAGGCCACACAGATGGCATTTGCCATGGGGCCTATTATGATAGTAGGTGAATTGTAATGGACCAAGACAATCTCGGAGGCTGAGTTGATGTGTGCCATTACTAACCTCTCAAAGCATTTTATAATGACTAATGTCAGAGCCACCAGGCTGTAGTCATCAAGACACATTGCGTGACTTTCCTTTGGTGCTGGGTTGATAGTGGTCTTCTTGAAGCATATGGAACCTCACATCAGAGTTATGACAAGTTAAAGATGTCTGCAAACACTTCCACCAGCTGGTCTGCACAGGTCCTGAGGGCACAGCGGGGGATTCCATCCAGTCGAGTTGCTTTCCGTGGGCTCACTGTCAAGAAGGATGATCCAACATTTGTGGCAGTGATTGTGGATATAGGTACACCCAAGGCTGTCAGGGCAAGTGACATCATTCAACTGACCTTTTGTTCAAAATGAGTACAGAATGCATTATGCATATCTGGGAGAGATACATTGTTAGTTACAAGGGCCAGTCAGACACGTACTACCCACGTGCCTGGACGAGTGCAGTTCTAACAACACACAAGAAGCTTGACACCATCCAGAACAAAGCATCCCACTTGATTGGCACCACTTCCACAATCATTCACTCCCTCCACCACTGGCGCTCAGTAGAAGTGGAGTGTTCAACCTACATATGCACTGCAGGAATTCACCAAGGCTCCTTAGACATTACCTTTGAAATCCACATTTAACAACTTGTAAAAGAACAAGAGATACTTTCTTTTATTTCAAAAGTACCCTTTATTAATAAAAATTATCTTTGTATATATACATAGCCACAAACACAATTCAGTTCTGTACAGTAAAATATCAAGGAAACAAGCAAACATTAGACTCTATGCAAAAAACCAAGGGCATCTCTTACACATACAAGAAAATGTTTGCATGCATTGGGACACTAAGAGGGTCTGATAACTGAACAGGACCCCATCTACCTTTGGCAGAAAGACCTCAGACTTTCCCCATTGTGCCATGGCTGCAGCTGCCCCAAGCTTAGTGTATCCCTCAGCACATAGCCCTGACCTTGGAATATGCCAGTCTGCAACACTCGGCTGAGGTCAACTCTTGTTTCGGAAGACTAACAAGTTTTGGGCAGCTCAAACAGCATCTTTCACCCAGTTGATGGTCTTCCAGGCACAGTCGATTGTTTGACTCGGTGAACAGGCTGTACAGCTCAGAGTTCTGCATCATGGAGGTTCTCAGGATGAACCTCAACGAAAACCATTACATCTTTCTCCAGACTTCCTTTGCAAAGGCGCATTTGACTGGGCATATGTGAAGGATTTCACAGGTAGTGTCCTTCTCACCACCAGTCAAGTGATGTCTTGGTGTTTGTTGAAAAGTTCTGGTGATAAGGCATTCTGTCAAATAACCTTGATAATCTGCTCAGGGAACCCACAATAGGATCCACACTCTTGTTTTGCCTCAGGGTCTCAAGGGCACTATGTGCTGACCACTTCCTGACGAACTTGTGGGCAAAGGTGTTTTTCTTTGCAAATTTGTTCATGAAGGACTGGTGATATAGAATGGTCCAACTACTTCAAGCATTCTGCAGCAACAAGGCCAGTCCCATCCTTGGCAACATGGTGGGAGGAGAGGGGGGAGGTGGGGGGGCGGGGAGTGGAGGAAGAACCTCAGTACATAGTGGGACTTGGTGTACCGAGAGTTTTCTCACAGCTTGTTGCAGCCACATATAAAGACATTCTCTCCACCCTACCTCCCCCTCACAACCGCCCACCCCACCCCCTTCCCTCCATCCACTTCATGCTGGACTTGTGGTCAAAGGTCTTTTTCTTTGCAAATTTCTCCATGCAGGACAGGTGACACAGAGCAGTCTAACTACTTGGCCCAGCTTAGATCTCAAGATGAGGTGTAAGATGGCTCAGGTGACTGCAACATTTCGGGGAATGGGCCAGACCTGCACCCCATACAATACAGGGAATGCCTCACACCTGATGACCAGATCTTTACTTGCAATGAAGAGACAGCAATGCTCCCAAAAGGCCAGTTTCTGCCACCTTGAGGATATGCTCCTTTCAAGTATCTGTGCACACCATGGCTCCTCCCAAACATATTCCCAGCATCTTCAGATAATCTGTCCTGATAGTAAAGGGGATAAAGGATTAGTCGGCCCAGTTCCCAAAGAACATGGCCTCACTCGTATCTCGATTTACCTTGGCTCCCGAGGCCAATTTGAACTGGTTGCAGATGCTCATGAGTCTGTGCACTGACAGCAGATTCCAGAAAATGGCAACATCTTCTACGTACTGTGAGGTTTTGACCTGCAGACCTCTGCTGCCTGGAATAGTCACACTTCTCAGACTCATACCCTTTCTGATAGACTGAGCAAAATGCTCTAAGCAACACACAAACAAGACAGGAGAAATTGGGCAGCCCTGCCTGACTCCGGATCTGATCAGGAAAGTTTCTGATTCCAACCCATTGATTGAGTACTGTATTACGGATACCTGGGAACATCAGCTCAAATTCTCCTCACAGCCATTCATCACCCTGATATAGAAATAAATCACAATTCGCTCAGTAGTGCTGGGTCAAAATCCTAGAAATCTCTTCCTTATAACATTGTGGCTGTACCTATAACAAAGGGACTTTACAGGACAACTATGTTTCAAGGACCTATAGACTATTCCAACCAGTGTCTTCTTCCCATTGTTCTTTCTTTATTCCATCCATATGAACACTATATCATTCAATCCAAGATATTTTCTTGCTATCACACTTGTCCCAGCTAACTAACAAAACTATTTCACACTTCCCTTCCTGCCTCTCTTTTTAAAATGTTATATAGCCTGAATATTTTATTCCCAACTTCCCCATAATGGCTAAAAGGTCATAGTCATTAACCTGTACTTTGCATTAATTCATTTATTCTAGTGTGAATGCTACACCCATTTAAGTGAAGGGTCATTTATTTTATTTTTTCACCATTTTTCTCCTTTAACTCTATCTGCTGCTTTTTTCTTGCATTTGTACATTCTGCCTATTCCTGACTCAAACTCAGCATCATTATCAAGAGAGTTAGACTGCAATGCTACCAAATCCTTTTGCTTTGCTAGCCTATGTCCCCCTCCTCCTGAGCCTTCCTCCTCATTTAATTAATGCCCTCTCTACAGTTCTGTTATTCAACTCACCAGGCAACTGGTCCCAGCAAAGTTCAAGTGAAACCCATCCAACTGGAACAGTGCCCTTCTACCCCAATACTGGTGCCAATGCCTGTGAACTGAAATCCATTTCTCCTATACCAATCTTTAAGACACGGAGTTAACTCCTTGGCTTTATTTACCCTGAACCAATTTGCCTGTGGCTTAGTTAGTAATCCTGACATTATTAAATTGGAGAATTTCCTTTTTAGTTTCACTCTGAGCTGTTTACAATCCTCCAGCAGATCCTTTTTTTCACTCCTATCAATATCATTAGTACCAATAGGTATGACAACAGCTGGATTCCTCCCCTCCCTTAGCAATTAGTTCTGTTCCCAATGGGGAAGTTGCGGTCTTCCTATAATGGAGTGGCCTGCCCGCTGGGTTACAGAGTGAGGGGAGGCATCTGAATTGTCCCTATTCTGCCAAGATGAGGTCTGGGGTTGGCTGCTGAAAGCTACCCACCTACATTATTTCTAATCTACATGCCACATCTTCTTGCTACCTCCAATAACTCCAAAAAAAGGTACCTCATGAATCCATAGTGGTAGCTCAGAGTGACTGCCAGCCTTGGATTATTTGGGAGTTTCAGGTGTGGTGGAACATTACAGTCCAGAAAGTGAACCAGCAGAAAGTCCATGGGGTGACCATTTTAGTGCTGATAGACCCATGATTCTTTGCTATGTATATTTGTTTTCAGGCAGTTTCAGGTATGGTGGAACATCACAGTCCAGAAAGTGAACTAGCAAAAAGCCCATGGGGTGACCATTTTAGTGCTGATTGTTATGAAATTGAATGCATGTACTGTGCCTTTAAAAGAGAGTGAATGCCGTTCTGAACTGAGACATTACAACCACCTGTGTATACGACTAGGTGGCAGTCCCTGATTGTACTAGAAAATTGAAAAGACGTAACATTTGGCTATGGAATGGATACCTGTGTCTTGATTGTTGTTTTGACAACAATTTGAATTTAACCAGTTTAAATTATGCTCCAGATTACTAAACCCCAACTGAGTTTCAATTGATTGCTTTGCCAGCATTGAATCAATGAGACGATCGTTGTTGGGGAGGTATAAAATTGGTCATTTGGAAAATTAGTCAGAGAGCAATTGCCATTGAGACAGGAACACATGGGTGCTATCATCTCGCTCTCCAAGAAATTAGAAAACACTCTATCAAAGGTACCTTTTCATATTAAACATATTCGCAGTAAAAAAAAAGACCACCCAAGCTATTCAGCAGCTGAAAGAATGAAGCCACAGAAGAAGACAGCAGTTATGTGGTTTTGAAATTAAGTTTACTTAATTTTAATAAGAGTCTTATCGGAACAATATATTATTATTATTGAGTTGGAGGCAGATGGTAAGCAGTTAAGAGAAAGGGGGCTTAGAGTTGTGAACGGTTGTTTAATGTTCACTTTTAGAGTTATAAAATAAATTGACATTATTTTCTTTAAACATTAGAATTTGGGAGTTCTCTACCACTCATATTTTAACAGATTATGGGGCAAGGTGTGCTTTTCTGGGTGTTTGGTCTAATTAACAGAGGGGTTCACCACCGTGTTGTAACATGATAGACACATTATTCTTTCCTATTTAAATGCCTAGAACTACACTTAGATCAAAGGATAGAAATTCTACGCTTAAAGGACCAAATTAGTTTGGAAATTACAAAGATGTGGGAAAACAACTATACAGTAGGGATAACAGGACACTATAATTATCCTAATATAAACTGAGACAATAATTTGGCATACGAGGAGGAGAAGGGTAAGTGTTTTGAAGATTGTTCAGGAGATTTTTCTTGATCCACGCGGTTCCAGTGTAAAAAGGAAGGAGCAATTTTTGGATCTGTTTTTAGGGAATGTGCTGAGTCAAGTGGATCTTAGGCTGGAATTTTACAATTCCTTCCTCTCCCAGTTTCAGGGTGGCAGATGGGAGATTACATTGAAATTATACATCATACTAATGGAGTTATTTGCAGCACTATGCACTCACTGCTGCTATTCTTACAGTGGTGGGGGTGATATTTAGTGGACTGCTTGTCTGTGGGTTGATTGAGACTCATTATTGGCCAATTAATGTATTCTAGGAGACTCTTACTGACATGGTCTAGGGGCAAGAAGAATCATTATTTATTGCTGGTCATAAATGTTATAAACACTTCTAAAACTGAGGAAAGCACTTGAAAGCAGTTACTTGAAGTTATTTCTCAGTGAAGCAGGGATATGAGTAACCATTGGCCTCTGAGATCAACTGGGAGCTTCATTTGGACTGCTATTAGAATGATAATTCTGTGGACAGTATGATATGTGATAAGCATAAAGGTGATTTTTTTTGTTCTGTAGGATGATTCCTACAAATTAAAATTTGATCATTCATGACTTTAGACATATGTCATAGTGAAAGATTTAAAATGTGAAATCTTCTTGAGTCATTCTTTCAGCTGAGCATTCAAATTACTTTTAAACATTATCAGCATCCATAGTGATCATGACACTAAGCTGCTCTTAGATACAGCAATCACTGACATGTCTAACCAAATGGTTTCCTTTTGTGCTCTATCTATGATTCAATGATAATAAAATTGGACTAGAATAATATCAAAGTCATAAATTCCTTTAGTAATGGTAATAAATCTTTCAAATTATTAACTGATATCAGTTTACATTGTGGACATGTTGCACGTTGCAAAAATTGGTAATATAGAAGGGCAGGGTCCTACACTAGCTCTGTAAATGACAGCTCTGTACATTCACAAATGAGTGTATTTAACTGACCTCACAGGGTTCTTCGGCTAGTGTTAGATCCAGATTGTTAATTCTGTTTGAAGCCAATTTTTGCAATAGGTAAGTATCTCTCCTGAGCATATTAAGAACATTTCATTTAGTTTGATAATGTTGATCGCACTTGAAAGCATTGGTTTACTTTCAATTTTGATTGAATTGAGGTTCATTTTTTGAAATGGATAATTTTGAAAATGTTAATAGGAACGCAACAACAACCATATTTAACTTACCTGGGGATTCGTCAGGCATCTCCCATTTATATTGTGGTGTGGAGTACATCTCTACTGTGGTTGGACCATTCTCAGCTTGCAATGCAGAATGCATATTATGATAGTCTACAGGGTTTCCATTTACTGTTACGAGCAAAGCCTGTAATATAATCAAAATTATCAGTAGTTTATAACATTTTCCAGAAATCCTGTTTAAAACATTCTGCAATCACTTATGATTTTTAATTTTGAAGAAACACTTGTCACCAATGAAAAGGTTATTTGTGAAAAACATTTATTAAGTCCACTGACTGGAGAGAAGATTGTTTTATTCTTTAAAAAGAATGGTATTGATTAAGGGAAAAAGTAATTTGAGGAAATTTAGTGCAGAGTATTCATTTTGTGATAGTTTTGAAAAATGGGTTACATTTAGTAACTGTGATTTGCCTTTTTTTTTGGAGAAGACCATTGTGATGTTGGATACCAGTCAAGTGGGCTGCTTTGTCCTGGACATCCACTTTGTCAAGACCTCTCAGGATCTTGTATGCCTCCATCAAGTCTCATCTTAATCTTATAAATTCCAGCAAATACAAGTCTAGCCTGTCCAACTTGTTAAGACAACACTTTTCTTTTCAGGGATTCATTTAGGAAACCAAGTTCTGCTCCTATCTCAGTGGTCACCATTCACAGAAAAAGATTCTTTTTTATTCTTTCTGATAAAATCGACAATTTCATATTTTCCCACATTATACCCATTTATCACATCATTTCACACACTTAACCTATCTACATCCTTTCCTAACTTTCATACGTCCTTTTAACAACTTATTTTCCTACTTATATTTGGGTCATCGGTAAACTTAATAATTATACTTTAGTCTTTTCATTCGTCTCATTTAAATGTTGAGGCACTAGCACTGGTTCAATGGGCCAAAAAGATTTTCTTCTGTGCTGTAGACTTCTATGACTCGATGATGCTGATCTCTGTGACAAATCATTCAAGGTATCTTGACATTCAAATAACAATCCATTAGTGTCTGCTCTCTGTTTGCTCATCAATCTTCTATCTGTGCCAATATGTTACTGCTAATACAATGAACTTTTATTTTTAGCAATAACAATTGATTATTGAATGTCTTCTGTTAATCTACATCCACTAGTTCCTATTTGTCCACAATGCATTGAAAACAGCAAATGCTGGTGATCACAGCGGGTCAGACATGGATTCTGGCTGACCCATTGTGATCTCCAGCATTTGTTGTTTTCAGTACGGATTCCAGCATCTGCAGTAACTTGTTCCTACATGCTGTCCACAATGCATGTTACTTTCTCAAATACTCCAATAAATTGTTTAAACATGACTTCTCTTTCACAAAATTGTATTCACTCTGGCTCATTAGCTTTTGCCATTCTACAGACCCTGCCTTAACATCTTTAATAATGTTAAAAGTCACACAACATCAGGTTATAGTCCAACAGGTTTATTTGCAAGTACCCCAGTCCAACACTGGCACCTCCACATCATCTTTAATAATAGCATATAATATCATCCTGATCAGATATTAAGCCAACTGACCTGTAATTTCCAGCTTTCTGTCCCCACCTCACTTTTTGAATATAGGAATTATGTTCATTATTTTCAATTCCAACAGAATCTCTCCTGAACCTAAAGAGTTTTGTAATTTGAAAACCAACACAAGGGTCACCGAGTCAAAACATTAACATTGGTTTTCTCTCTACAGTTGCTACTAGATCTGCAGTGTTTCTCCAGCACTTTCTTTTTTGCATCAGATTTTCAGCATTCACAGTTCTTTGTTTTTATATTGACAATCTCACTGACCACTTCTTTTAAGACTCAGGATGAAACCTAGTAGGGCCCATTAACTCATCAACACACAGATCCAGCAACATGCTCAGTACCCCTCCCCATCGATTGTAATTTTTTTAGTTTCTCCTTCCATTATATTTTACATTTACAACTATTTGTGGCATATGTCTTATGAATACAGTGAAGACAGATTTTAAATGCCTTTTAAATTCATCTACCATCTCCTTATTTTCCATTAAATCCCTAGGTGCACTTTCTATAGGAGCAAGTTTAACTATGTGAACTTTTTGCTTTTTATTGACTATAGAAACTCTATTTGTTTCTATTTCTAACTAACTTTCTCACATATTTTAATTATTCATCTCTCAGTAATCTTTTAGTCACTCTCTGCTATTTTCATATTTTGCCAGTATGCTGACCTATCACTCAACTTTGTGCTAAATTGCTTTTATTCTTTAACTTATTGTAATTTTAGTTAGTTAATTTCCTCACCCTGGGAAGTTTTCTTTCTCATTGGAATGCATCTATGCTGTGTATTTTTAAATATCCACTTAAACATCTGGCACTGGATTGCTCTTGAACGAACACTTCAACTAATTTTCTCCTGTTCCTACTTCTTATGCTTTCAGCTGATTGTGTGGCAATGACCCACAAACCATAGAACAACCAGATAAACCTACTATTGTGATTTTTCTTGGAGGAAAAGAATATTGGCTGAGGCACTGAAGATGGTATTGTGTTTCTATTTAGTGCCACAAGCTCCCCTATATTTACCTAAGATGGCATATGTGGCAGTAGTTTATTATCTAGTTTAAAACACATTGAAGTGCTCACGTTATGTGCTCACATCTCTGCAGTGTGGTTTGACACAATAAGTGGTCAGGTGCCATCAATGAACCAAGGATATTGGATAGAACACAAACTGGCTCAACAAGACCATAAGAAAGAAGAGCAGAATTAGGTGATTAGGCTCAAGTCTGCTCCACCATTCAATCATGGTTGACTTCACTTAATGTCTTGGCCTCCACAGACTTGTGTGGTAATGGATCCCACAGATTCTGACTGAAGAAATTCCTCCTTAATTCTAAAGGGTTGTTCCTCACTCTGAGGTTGTGCCTTTGGATCTTTGTCTCTCCTAATAGTGGAAATATCTTCTCCATGTCCAGGCTTTCCAGTATTCTGTAAGTTTAAATGAGATCCCCCTCATCCTTCTAAGCTCCACTGAGTACAGACGCAGTGTTCTCAACTTAATTCCCAGCATCATTCTCATGAACCTTCTCTGGAACCTGTCAAAGGCCAGCATGTCCTTCCTGAAGTAGGAACCTTAATCTGTTCAAAATTTTCAAAACATGATTTGACCATAGCCTTATAAAACCTCAACAGTACATCCCTGCTTTTATATTCTTGTCCTTTCCAAATGAATGCTAACATTGCATTTGCCTTCCTAAGTGCCAACTGAATCTGCATGGTAATCTTGAGAATCCTGAATGAAGTCCCTTTGTACTTCAGATTTCTGAAGCATTTCCCCATTTAGAAAATAGAGTATGCCCATATTCTTCCAACCAAAGTACACTTTCCCACATTATATTCCAACTGCCATTCTGTTGCCCACTCACCTTGTCTGTCCAAGACCACCTTCAATGTCTTTGCTTTCTCAACACTACCTGCCCCTCCATCTATCTTTGCATCATCTGCAAACATAGCAACAATGCTCTCAGTTCCTTCATCCAGATCATAAATGTATAATTTGAATAGCTGTGATTCCAACACAGACTCCTATGGAAGTCCACTTGTCACATGCTGCCATCTGTTTATCCCCACTCTCTGCTTTCTACCAGTCAGCTAATCCTCTATCCATGCTAATATCATGCTCCTAAAAGCTTGGGCTCTTATCTTATTTAGCAGCCTCCTGTACTGCACCTTGTCAAAGCCCTTCTAAAAATCCAAACAGATTATGTTCACTAGGACTCCTTTGTCTAACTTGCTCCTCAAAGGAGTCTAACAGATTTGTCAGGCATGATCTCCCCTTAATGAAGCCATGCTGACTCAGCCATATTTTACCATGCACTCCCAAGTACTCTGCAGTTTCGTCCTTAATAATTGGCTATAAAATCTTACTAATGACTGAGGTCAGGTTCACCAAACATAATTTCTTGTTTTTTGCCTCCTGTCCCTTCTTAAACAGGGGTGTTACATTAGCCATTCTCCTGTCTTCTAGAACCTCCCTTAATTCCAGTGATTGAACAATCACCACCAACTGCAGGGTGAATTCTATCATGTTGTGGTCTGTACTCTTGGTATTCTGCTTTTCCAAGTCCATCTACATATTGAAGACCCCATGATTATTGTAATAGTGCCTTTCTTACATGCCTTTTCTATCTCCATATTTATTTTCTGCCCTTATCCAACTCTCGTCAGGGTCATTTTTACCTATGCAGTTCCTCAATTCTATTCTCAACTCTGTGCCTTCCAATCCTATATTGCTTCTTGCTATTGATTTGATTGTATTTCTTCCAAACAAGGCAACCATTCCCCCTCTACCTGTCCTTTTAATGACACATATTCTTAGATATTTAGTTCACAACCCTGATCGCTTGCAACCACGTCTCTGTGATGCTCACAACTTCATATTGGAACTTAAATTGACATTTTTCAAGCTCATTTGCCTTGTTTTGCATAAAGCACACACTTAAGTACAATATCCTAAGACTTGTGTTGACCACTCCCCTTCTCTCAGTTGTCCTCTTATCTGCTATGCCTGAAATTAAATTCTTGGTGAACCCCCCTGGTGCTCACCTTCCACCCTACCAATCTTCGCATAAACCAAATCATCCGCTGACATTTCCGCCATCTCCGAATGGACTCCACCACCAGGGATATATTTCCTTCCCCACCCCTTTCCACCTTCCGCAAAGACCGTTCCCTCTGTGACTACCCGGTCAGGTCCACACCCCCCCCACAACCCACCCTCCTATCCTAGCACCTTCCTCTGCCAAAACCTGCGCCCACACCTCCTCCCTCACCTCCATCCAAGGCCCTAAAGGAGCCTTCCACATCCATCAAGATTACCTGCACAGCCACCAATATAATTTATTGTATCCGTTGCTCCTGATGTGGTCTCCTCTACGCTGGGGAGACTGGACGCCTCCTCGCAGAGCGCTTTATCTCTGGGACATCTGTACCAATCAACCACACCACCCTGTGGCCCAACATTTCAACTCCCCCTCCCACTCTGCCGAGGACATGGAAGTCCTGGGCCTCCTTCACCGCCGTTCCCTCACCACCAGATGCCTGGAGGAAGAACGCCTCATCTTCCGCCTCGGAACATTTCAACCCCAGGGCATCAATGTAGACTTCAACAGTTTCCTCATTTCCCCTTCCCCCAACTCACCCCAGTTCCAAACTTCCAGCTCAGCACTGTCTCCATGACTTGTCCTACCTGCCTATCTTTTTTTCCACCTATCCACTCCACCCTCCTCCCTGACCTATCACCTTCATCCCCTCCCCCACACACCTATTGTACTCTATGCTACTTTCTCCCCATCCCCACCCTCCTCTCATTTATCTCTCCACCCTTCAGGCACTCTGCCTGTATTCCTGATGAAGGGCTTTTGCCCGAAACATCCATTTTATGCTCCTCGAATGCTGCCTGAACTGCTGTGCTTTTCCAGCACCTCTAAAACAGAATCCTTTCCATACTATCTTGTTCTAGAAACTTTAATAATCTTTCCTGAACCATCCCGACCCCAACCATTTAAATACAAAAGGCAAAATAACGTTTTATAATTCTGCCCTAATATTTATTAGTTCATTTTTATTTGTGATGTGTGACATACAACAATTCTTAAATACTTGATTTATTTTAGTGTTCTGGAGTGGAGAACACTATCCATCATTTTGATTCTACTCCTTTCCACCCACTGCACATCCCTCCATCCCATGGGTTTACTGTCAGCAGAGTTGACCTTTATCCACTATTAACATATACTATTAACACATATTTTTCATTTAAAGTATTCTCGATGACCACGAGCATTCCCTTTGACTTTTGCTCTGGGCACCTTCACAATTCTTTTCCAGTTACTGATCCTCCCACTTCGTATTAAGCGTAAAAAGTATAATTTTCCAGCCCACCTCAGTTCCAAAGAAATCATGCTAGACTCAAAATGTTAACTCTGTTTCATTGTCAGATCTGCTGAGTTTCTTCAGCATTTTCTGTTTTTATTTCAGATCTCCAGATTCTGTGGTTACTGTGTTTTTATCTTATTAAATTTCAGTTTTGAATGTTTCTGTACCATTCTTTTAGAATGCTATATAGCAAGGGATTGCAGAAAGAAGTTAGAAATTGCAATTTCTACTTTGCTTTTCTAACAATGGAAAACATAAAGCATCCTTGTGACCGTTTAAACATCTGTAGAAACATTGAAACAATGTCTACTTCTACATTAAGCAGATTAAAAAAAAACAAATAGCTTTATAGTCACAAATGTATTGAAGATCTTGAGTATTATTACTGTTTATTTAGCAATTACTATTATTATAGCATGCATAAAGAGTATTTATTTACTAACATCAGAAGAGTTGGTATCATCCTGGGTAATTGTAAGGAGCTGAAAGAGACAAGAAAGATGAAAATATTATACCCAAATTTCCAATGGTCCAAGCATGTATCTATTATGTATTAGCTCTTATTTCAGTGAACCCACACATGGTTACTAATACTGACCACTTCATTTAACTCCATAGATATAATTTTTATGACTTGGTGCATTCAGTGAAGAACTTTACTCACCAATTTCAACATATTGTCTAGCTATCACCATTGTTAACAGCTAACCTGAGAACGCAACTTCTTAAAAAAAAAGGTTTTGTGATTTACACATGAAAGAAGTGAAACTATCATGGTATTCTAACAGATGAAAGGCTTAACAGACAATCAATTTTTCAATGTATAATTTCAGTTACATCACATTGTGAATTTTTGCTATAAATTCTGTGGATTAGGATTGAGCCCTCCACTACTACCTGATGAAGGAGTGACGCTCCAAAAGCTAGTGTGCTTCCAATTAAACCTGTTGGACTATAACCTGGTGCGTGATTTTTAACTTTACTCACCAACACTGCCTATTAAGAGTTCAATTCTGCTCGACCTGCTAAAATATATAGTTTGAGGGTTTGTGGCTGACAGTGGTCTCCACTACTGGAAAAGGAAATCCAGTATGGTGGAAACTGGTCTATTGATTCACCATGACCATTTTGGCCAATTCTGAATTTTTTTGGAGCATTTTTTTGTTATGAAGCCAAGTGAATTCTTTCGTCATATCTTACCAAACTCACCTCATTACCTAAAAACTGAAAGAACTGCAGATGTTGTAGTTGAGAAACAAAAACAGAAGTTGCTGGAAAAGCTCAGCAGGTCTGGCAGCATCTGTGAAGAGAAATCAAAGTTAATGTTAAAAATTTGATTTCTCTTTATAGATGCTGCCAGAACTGCTGAGCTTTTTTAACAACTTCTGATTTTGTTTCACCTCATTAATTATCACGTCTCTATGGCATGTCTCAAACCTGATTTCCAACTTATCTTACCACATACTGTACTCAGAATAACTCACCACTCAGCAGATACCCAGAATTCACCATCATTCTTTAAAACCTGATATGCCCCTGCACAAGCACAAATCGTCTCTAGCTGCCCTGCATATTTGCCCCAAACATAGCAGAGGGAAATTGGCACCCTGCTTCACAGTCGAGATCCTGAAGAGAAGAGTGTTGACGTGGTACTTCTTTCACCCCCAGGACCAGAATTGATGGTCAGAACACCAGACTATGCTAGTCTGGTCCAATGTTGGGTTGAGAATTGGAGGGCCCCTTAAACCTGTGTTAATTCAACATTCCATACTTGGTTGCTCCATATTTGGTAGCATGAAGTCTCATATATCTGTGTCACATTAGTAACTATTCTTCTCGAATATAAACAAATCTCAGAATGAAAACAGAAGAATCATCAAGGTCTTGACTCATACCAAAGATTTATTAGGTGACACCCTACACCATTATCAATGCAATGTATTTAGTCTTAGGGGAAAT